>NW_026045658.1:0-121431 GCF_023898315.1 Schistocerca nitens
ACTTGCGCCAAAATCCCATCGAATGGAGAATCTGCTTTGTGGCCATTCAACCAGATGACCCTGCTGTACACAACAAATACTTTACCGCATTTCGCAATTCAAATAAATTACTCCACTGTTAAATTGATGAATATAAGCATAAGGGTGTCAATCAAAAGAAGCACCGAGCAAAAGAAAGAACAGTTTCCTAATAAGTCAAATAGTCAGAATGATAGGAGTGGTGCTTCACATCCAACAAAATCACACTCGATGGTAGAACAAACATAGGCCTCATGAAACGGAATCTACCTGCTGAGAGAAAGGATATGTGTACTACAATTAGTGGAGCACATTGATTATTTTTAGTGACCATTGGAATAAGCGTTTTAAAAATATAAACCCAATGAAAGAGATACCTAAACAAGAAGATTTATCAAATTCCGAACAACCGTTATTTACTAAAGTGCATGTGGTATCCCATCTGCGCCAAAAACCCATCGAATAGAGAATCTGCTTTATGGCCATTCAACAAGATGACCCTGCTGTACACAACAAATACTTAACCACATTTCGCAATTCAAATAAATTACTCCACTGTTAAATTGATGAATATAAGCATAAGGGTGTCAATCAAAAGAAGCACCGAGCAAAAGAAAGAACAGTTTCCTAATAAGTCAAATAGTCAGAATGATAGGAGTGGTGCTTCGCATCCAACAAAATCACACTCGATGGTAGAACAAACATAGCCCACATGAAACGGAATCTACCTGCTGAGAGGGAGGATATGTGTACTACAATTAGTGGAGCACATAGATTATTTTTAGTGACCATTGGAATAAGCGTTTTAAAAATATAAACCCAATGAAAGAGATACCTAAACAAGAAGATTTATCAAATTCCAAACAACCGTTATTTAGTAAAGTGCATGTGGTATCCCATCTGCGCCAAAAACCCATCGAATGGAGAATCTGCTTTGTGGCCATTCAACCAGATGACCCTGCTGTACACAACAAATACTTAACCACATTTCGCAATTCAAATAAATTACTCCACTGTTAAATTGATGAATATAAGCATAAGGGTGTCAATCAAAAGAAGCACCGAGCAAAAGAAAGAACACTTTCCTAATAAGTCAAATAGTCAGAATGATAGGAGTGGTGCTTCGCATCCAACAAAATCACACTCGATGGTAGAACAAACATAGCCCTCATGAAACGGAATCTACCTGCTGAGAGGAAGGATATGTGTACTACAATTAGTGGAGCACATTGATTATTTTTAGTGACCATTGGAATAAGCGTTTTAAAAATATAAACCCAATGAAAGAGATACCTAAACAAGAAGATTTATCAAATTCCGAACAACCGTTATTTACTAAAGTGCATGTGGTATCCCATCTGCGCCAAAAACCCATCGAATAGAGAATCTGCTTTGTGGCCATTCAACCAGATGACCCTGCTGTACACAACAAATACTTAACCACATTTCGCAATTCAAATAAATTACTCCACTGTTAAATTGATGAATATAAGCATAAGGGTGTCAATCAAAAGAAGCACCGAGCAAAAGAAAGAACAGTTTCCTAATAAGTCAAATAGTCAGAATGATAGGAGTGGTGCTTCGCATCCAACAAAATCACACTCGATGGTAGAACAAACATAGCCCTCATGAAACGGAATCTACCTGCTGAGAGGAAGGATATGTGTACTACAATTAGTGGAGCACATTGATTATTTTTAGTGACCATTGGAATAAGCGTTTTAAAAATATAAACCCAATGAAAGAGATACCTAAACAAGAAGATTTATCAAATTCCGAACAACCGTTATTTACTAAAGTGCATGTGGTATCCCATCTGCGCCAAAAACCCATCGAATGGAGAATCTGCTTTGTGGCCATTCAACCAGATGACCCTGCTGTACACAACAAATACTTAACCACATTTCGCAATTCAAATAAATTACTCCACTGTTAAATTGATGAATATAAGCATAAGGGTGTCAATCACAAGAAGCACCGAGCAAAAGAAAGAACAGTTTCCTAATAAGTCAAATAGTCAGAATGATAGGAGTGGTGCTTCGCATCCAACAAAATCACACTCGATGGTAGAACAAACATAGCCCTCATGAAACGGAATCTACCTGCTGAGAGGAAGGATATGTGTACTACAATTAGTGGAGCACATTGATTATTTTTAGTGACCATTGGAATAAGCGTTTTAAAAATATAAACCCAATGAAAGAGATACCTAAACAAGAAGATTTATCAAATTCCGAACAACCGTTATTTACTAAAGTGCATGTGGTATCCCATCTGCGCCAAAAACCCATCGAATAGAGAATCTGCTTTGTGGCCATTCAACCAGATGACCCTGCTGTACACAACAAATACTTAACCACATTTCGCAATTCAAATAAATTACTCCACTGTTAAATTGATGAATATAAGCATAAGGGTGTCAATCAAAAGAAGCACCGAGCAAAAGAAAGAACAGTTTCCTAATAAGTCAAATAGTCAGAATGATAGGAGTGGTGCTTCGCATCCAACAAAATCACACTCGATGGTAGAACAAACATAGCCCTCATGAAACGGAATCTACCTGCTGAGAGGAAGGATATGTGTACTACAATTAGTGGAGCACATTGATTATTTTTAGTGACCATTGGAATAAGCGTTTTAAAAATATAAACCCAATGAAAGAGATACCTAAACAAGAAGATTTATCAAATTCCGAACAACCGTTATTTACTAAAGTGCATGTGGTATCCCATCTGCGCCAAAAACCCATCGAATGGAGAATCTGCTTTGTGGCCATTCAACCAGATGACCCTGCTGTACACAACAAATACTTAACCACATTTCGCAATTCAAATAAATTACTCCACTGTTAAATTGATGAATATAAGCATAAGGGTGGCAATCAAAAGAAGCACCGAGCAAAAGAAAGAACAGTTTCCTAATAAGTCCAATAGTCAGAATGATAGGAGTGGTGCTTCGCATCCAACAAAATCACACTCGATGGTAGAACAAACATAGCCCACATGAAACGGAATCTACCTGCTGAGAGGAAGGATATGTGTATTACAATTAGTGGAGCACATTGATTATTTTTAGTGACCATTGGAATAAGCGTTTTAAAAATATAAACCCAATGAAAGAGATACCTAAACAAGAAGATTTATCAAATTCCGAACAACCGTTATTTACTAAAGTGCATGTGGTATCCCATCTGCGCCAAAAACCCATCGAATAGAGAATCTGCTTTGTGGCCATTCAACCAGATGACCCTGCTGTACACAACAAATACTTAACCACATTTCGCAATTCAAATAAATTACTCCACTGTTAAATTGATGAATATAAGCATAAGGGTGTCAATCAAAAGAAGCACCGAGCAAAAGAAAGAACAGTTTACTAATAAGTCAAATAGTCAGAATGATAGGAGTGGTGCTTCGCATCCAACAAAATCACACCCGATGGTAGAACAAACATAGCCCACATGAAACGGAATGTACCTGCTGAGAGGAAGGATATGTGTACTACAATTAGTGGAGCACATTGATTATTTTTAGTGACCACTGGAATAAGTGTTCTAAAAATATAAACCCAATGAAAGAGATACCTAAACAAGAAGATTTATCAAATTCCGAACAACCGTTATTTACTAAAGTGCATGTGGTATCCCATCTGCACCAAAAACCCATCGAATGGAGAATCTGCTTTGTGGCCATTCAACCAGATGACCCTGCTGTACACAACAAATACTTAACCACATTTCGCAATTCAAATAAATTACTCCACTGTTAAATTGATGAATATAAGCATAAGGGTGTCAATCAAAAGAAGCACCGAGCAAAAGAAAGAACAGTTTCCTAATAAGTCAAATAGTCAGAATGATAGGAGTGGTGCTTCGCATCCAACAAAATCACACTCGATGGTAGAACAAACATAGCCCTCATGAAACGGAATCTACCTGCTGAGAGGAAGGATATGTGTACTACAATTAGTGGAGCACATTGATTATTTTTAGTGACCGTTGGAATAAGCGTTTTAAAAATATAAACCCAATGAAAGAGATACCTAAACAAGAAGATTTATCAAATTCCAAATAACCGTTATTTAGTAAAGTGCATGTGGTATCCCATCTGCGCCAAAAACCCATCGAATAGAGAATCTGCTTTGTGGCCATTCAACAAGATGACCCTGCTGTACACAACAAATACTTAACCACATTTCGCAATTCAAATAAATTACTCCACTGTTAAATTGATGAATATAAGCATAAGGGTGTCAATCAAAAGAAGCACCGAGCAAAAGAAAGAACACTTTCCTAATAAGTCAAATAGTCAGAATGATAGGAGTGGTGCTTCGCATCCAACAAAATCACACTCGATGGTAGAACAAACATAGCCCTCATGAAACAGAATCTACCTGCTGAGAGGAAGGATATGTGTACTAATATTAGTGGAGCACATTGATTATTTTTAGTGACCATTGGAATAAGCGTTTTAAAAATATAAACCCAATGAAAGAGATACCTAAACAAGAAGATTAATCAAATTCCAAACAACCGTTATTTAGTAAAGTGCATGTGGTATCCTACTTGCGCCAAAATCCCATCGAATGGAGAATCTGCTTTGTGGCCATTCAACCAGATGACCCTGCTGTACACAACAAATACTTTACCGCATTTCGCAATTCAAATAAATTACTCCACTGTTAAATTGATGAATATAAGCATAAGGGTGTCAATCAAAAGAAGCACCAAGCAAAAGAAAGAACAGTTTCCTAATAAGTCAAATAGTCAGAATGATAGGAGTGGTGCTTCGCATCCAACAAAATCACACTCGATGGTAGAACAAACATAGCCCTCATGAAACGGAATCTACCTGCTGAGAGAAAGGATATGTGTACTACAATTAGTGGAGCACATTGATTATTTTTAGTGACCATTGGAATAAGCGTTTTAAAAATATAAACCCAATGAAAGAGATACCTAAACAAGAAGATTTATCAAATTCCGAACAACCGTTATTTAGTAAAGTGCATGTGGTATCCCATCTGCGCCAAAAACCCATCGAATGGAGAATCTGCTTTGTGGCCATTCAACCAGATGACCCTGCTGTACACAACAAATACTTAACCACATTTCGCAATTCAAATAAATTACTCCACTGTTAAATTGATGAATATAAGCATAAGGGTGTCAATCAAAAGAAGCACCGAGCAAAAGAAAGAACAGTTTCCTAATAAGTCAAATAGTCAGAATGATAGGAGTGGTGCTTCGCATCCAACAAAATCACACTCGATGGTAGAACAAACATAGCCCTCATGAAACGGAATCTACCTGCTGAGAGGAAGGATATGTGTACTACAATTAGTGGAGCACATTGATTATTTTTAGTGACCATTGGAATAAGCGTTTTAAAAATATAAACCCAATGAAAGAGATACCTAAACAAGAAGATTTATCAAATTCCGAACAACCGTTATTTACTAAAGTGCATGTGGTATCCCATCTGCGCCAAAAACCCATCGAATAGAGAATCTGCTTTGTGGCCATTCAACCAGATGACCCTGCTGTACACAACAAATACTTAACCACATTTCGCAATTCAAATAAATTACTCCACTGTTAAATTGATGAATATAAGCATAAGGGTGTCAATCAAAAGAAGCACCGAGCAAAAGAAAGAACAGTTTCCTAATAAGTCAAATAGTCAGAATGATAGGAGTGGTGCTTCGCATCCAACAAAATCACACTCGATGGTAGAACAAACATAGCCCTCATGAAACGGAATCTACCTGCTGAGAGGAAGGATATGTGTACTACAATTAGTGGAGCACATTGATTATTTTTAGTGACCATTGGAATAAGCGTTTTAAAAATATAAACCCAATGAAAGAGATACCTAAACAAGAAGATTTATCAAATTCCGAACAACCGTTATTTACTAAAGTGCATGTGGTATCCCATCTGCGCCAAAAACCCATCGAATGGAGAATCTGCTTTGTGGCCATTCAACCAGATGACCCTGCTGTACACAACAAATACTTAACCACATTTCGCAATTCAAATAAATTACTCCACTGTTAAATTGATGAATATAAGCATAAGGGTGGCAATCAAAAGAAGCACCGAGCAAAAGAAAGAACAGTTTCCTAATAAGTCCAATAGTCAGAATGATAGGAGTGGTGCTTCGCATCCAACAAAATCACACTCGATGGTAGAACAAACATAGCCCACATGAAACGGAATCTACCTGCTGAGAGGAAGGATATGTGTATTACAATTAGTGGAGCACATTGATTATTTTTAGTGACCATTGGAATAAGCGTTTTAAAAATATAAACCCAATGAAAGAGATACCTAAACAAGAAGATTTATCAAATTCCGAACAACCGTTATTTACTAAAGTGCATGTGGTATCCCATCTGCGCCAAAAACCCATCGAATAGAGAATCTGCTTTGTGGCCATTCAACCAGATGACCCTGCTGTACACAACAAATACTTAACCACATTTCGCAATTCAAATAAATTACTCCACTGTTAAATTGATGAATATAAGCATAAGGGTGTCAATCAAAAGAAGCACCGAGCAAAAGAAAGAACAGTTTACTAATAAGTCAAATAGTCAGAATGATAGGAGTGGTGCTTCGCATCCAACAAAATCACACCCGATGGTAGAACAAACATAGCCCACATGAAACGGAATGTACCTGCTGAGAGGAAGGATATGTGTACTACAATTAGTGGAGCACATTGATTATTTTTAGTGACCACTGGAATAAGTGTTTTAAAAATATAAACCCAATGAAAGAGATACCTAAACAAGAAGATTTATCAAATTCCGAACAACCGTTATTTACTAAAGTGCATGTGGTATCCCATCTGCGCCAAAAACCCATCGAATGGAGAATCTGCTTTGTGGCCATTCAACCAGATGACCCTGCTGTACACAACAAATACTTAACCACATTTCGCAATTCAAATAAATTACTCCACTGTTAAATTGATGAATATAAGCATAAGGGTGTCAATCAAAAGAAGCACCGAGCAAAAGAAAGAACAGTTTCCTAATAAGTCAAATAGTCAGAATGATAGGAGTGGTGCTTCGCATCCAACAAAATCACACTCGATGGTAGAACAAACATAGCCCTCATGAAACGGAATCTACCTGCTGAGAGGAAGGATATGTGTACTACAATTAGTGGAGCACATTGATTATTTTTAGTGACCGTTGGAATAAGCGTTTTAAAAATATAAACCCAATGAAAGAGATACCTAAACAAGAAGATTTATCAAATTCCAAATAACCGTTATTTAGTAAAGTGCATGTGGTATCCCATCTGCGCCAAAAACCCATCGAATAGAGAATCTGCTTTGTGGCCATTCAACAAGATGACCCTGCTGTACACAACAAATACTTAACCACATTTCGCAATTCAAATAAATTACTCCACTGTTAAATTGATGAATATAAGCATAAGGGTGTCAATCAAAAGAAGCACCGAGCAAAAGAAAGAACACTTTCCTAATAAGTCAAATAGTCAGAATGATAGGAGTGGTGCTTCGCATCCAACAAAATCACACTCGATGGTAGAACAAACATAGCCCACATGAAACGGAATCTACCTGCTGAGAGGAAGGATATGTGTATTACAATTAGTGGAGCACATTGATGATTTTTAGTGACCATTGGAATAAGCGTTTTAAAAATATAAACCCAATGAAAGAGATACCTAAACAAGAAGATTTATCAAATTCCGAACAACCGTTATTTACTAAAGTGCATGTGGTATCCCATCTGCGCCAAAAACCCATCGAATAGAGAATCTGCTTTGTGGCCATTCAACCAGATGACCCTGCTGTACACAACAAATACTTAACCACATTTCGCAATTCAAATAAATTACTCCACTGTTAAATTGATGAATATAAGCATAAGGGTGTCAATCAAAAGAAGCACCGAGCAAAAGAAAGAACAGTTTACTAATAAGTCAAATAGTCAGAATGATAGGAGTGGTGCTTCGCATCCAACAAAATCACACCCGATGGTAGAACAAACATAGCCCACATGAAACGGAATGTACCTGCTGAGAGAAAGGATATGTGTACTACAATTAGTGGAGCACATTGATTATTTTTAGTGACCACTGGAATAAGTGTTTTAAAAATATAAACCCAATGAAAGAGATACCTAAACAAGAAGATTTATCAAATTCCGAACAACCGTTATTTACTAAAGTGCATGTGGTATCCCATCTGCGCCAAAAACCCATCGAATGGAGAATCTGCTTTGTGGCCATTCAACCAGATGACCCTGCTGTACACAACAAATACTTAACCACATTTCGCAATTCAAATAAATTACTCCACTGTTAAATTGATGAATATAAGCATAAGGGTGTCAATCAAAAGAAGCACCGAGCAAAAGAAAGAACAGTTTCCTAATAAGTCAAATAGTCAGAATGATAGGAGTGGTGCTTCGCATCCAACAAAATCACACTCGATGGTAGAACAAACATAGCCCTCATGAAACGGAATCTACCTGCTGAGAGGAAGGATATGTGTACTACAATTAGTGGAGCACATTGATTATTTTTAGTGACCGTTGGAATAAGCGTTTTAAAAATATAAACCCAATGAAAGAGATACCTAAACAAGAAGATTTATCAAATTCCAAATAACCGTTATTTAGTAAAGTGCATGTGGTATCCCATCTGCGCCAAAAACCCATCGAATAGAGAATCTGCTTTGTGGCCATTCAACAAGATGACCCTGCTGTACACAACAAATACTTAACCACATTTCGCAATTCAAATAAATTACTCCACTGTTAAATTGATGAATATAAGCATAAGGGTGTCAATCAAAAGAAGCACCGAGCAAAAGAAAGAACACTTTCCTAATAAGTCAAATAGTCAGAATGATAGGAGTGGTGCTTCGCATCCAACAAAATCACACTCGATGGTAGAACAAACATAGCCCTCATGAAACGGAATCTACCTGCTGAGAGGAAGGATATGTGTACTAATATTAGTGGAGCACATTGATTATTTTTAGTGACCATTGGAATAAGCGTTTTAAAAATATAAACCCAATGAAAGAGATACCTAAACAAGAAGATTAATCAAATTCCAAACAACCGTTATTTAGTAAAGTGCATGTGGTATCCTACTTGCGCCAAAATCCCATCGAATGGAGAATCTGCTTTGTGGCCATTCAACCAGATGACCCTGCTGTACACAACAAATACTTTACCGCATTTCGCAATTCAAATAAATTACTCCACTGTTAAATTGATGAATATAAGCATAAGGGTGTCAATCAAAAGAAGCACCGAGCAAAAGAAAGAACAGTTTCCTAATAAGTCAAATAGTCAGAATGATAGGAGTGGTGCTTCACATCCAACAAAATCACACTCGATGGTAGAAAAAACATAGGCCTCATGAAACGGAATCTACCTGCTGAGAGAAAGGATATGTGTACTACAATTAGTGGAGCACATTGATTATTTTTAGTGACCATTGGAATAAGCGTTTTAAAAATATAAACCCAATGAAAGAGATACCTAAACAAGAAGATTTATCAAATTCCGAACAACCGTTATTTACTAAAGTGCATGTGGTATCCCATCTGCGCCAAAAACCCATCGAATAGAGAATCTGCTTTATGGCCATTCAACAAGATGACCCTGCTGTACACAACAAATACTTAACCACATTTCGCAATTCAAATAAATTACTCCACTGTTAAATTGATGAATATAAGCATAAGGGTGTCAATCAAAATAAGCACCGAGCAAAAGAAAGAACACTTTCCTAATAAGTCAAATAGTCAGAATGATAGGAGTGGTGCTTCGCATCCAACAAAATCACACTCGATGGTAGAACAAACATAGCCCTCATGAAACGGAATCTACCTGCTGAGAGGAAGGATATGTGTACTAATATTAGTGGAGCACATTGATTATTTTTAGTGACCATTGGAATAAGCGTTTTAAAAATATAAACCCAATGAAAGAGATACCTAAACAAGAAGATTTATCAAATTCCAAACAACCGTTATTTAGTAAAGTGCATGTGGTATCCTACTTGCGCCAAAATCCCATCGAATGGAGAATCTGCTTTGTGGCCATTCAACCAGATGACCCTGCTGTACACAACAAATACTTTACCGCATTTCGCAATTCAAATAAATTACTCCACTGTTAAATTGATGAATATAAGCATAAGGGTGTCAATCAAAAGAAGCACCGAGCAAAAGAAAGAACAGTTTCCTAATAAGTCAAATAGTCAGAATGATAGGAGTGGTGCTTCACATCCAACAAAATCACACTCGATGGTAGAACAAACATAGGCCTCATGAAACGGAATCTACCTGCTGAGAGAAAGGATATGTGTACTACAATTAGTGGAGCACATTGATTATTTTTAGTGACCATTGGAATAAGCGTTTTAAAAATATAAACCCAATGAAAGAGATACCTAAACAAGAAGATTTATCAAATTCCGAACAACCGTTATTTACTAAAGTGCATGTGGTATCCCATCTGCGCCAAAAACCCATCGAATAGAGAATCTGCTTTATGGCCATTCAACAAGATGACCCTGCTGTACACAACAAATACTTAACCACATTTCGCAATTCAAATAAATTACTCCACTGTTAAATTGATGAATATAAGCATAAGGGTGTCAATCAAAAGAAGCACCGAGCAAAAGAAAGAACAGTTTCCTAATAAGTCAAATAGTCAGAATGATAGGAGTGGTGCTTCGCATCCAACAAAATCACACTCGATGGTAGAACAAACATAGCCCTCATGAAACGGAATCTACCTGCTGAGAGGAAGGATATGTGTACTAATATTAGTGGAGCACATTGATTATTTTTAGTGACCATTGGAATAAGCGTTTTAAAAATATAAACCCAATGAAAGAGATACCTAAACAAGAAGATTTATCAAATTCCAAACAACCGTTATTTAGTAAAGTGCATGTGGTATCCTACTTGCGCCAAAATCCCATCGAATGGAGAATCTGCTTTGTGGCCATTCAACCAGATGACCCTGCTGTACACAACAAATACTTTACCGCATTTCGCAATTCAAATAAATTACTCCACTGTTAAATTGATGAATATAAGCATAAGGGTGTCAATCAAAAGAAGCACCGAGCAAAAGAAAGAACAGTTTCCTAATAAGTCAAATAGTCAGAATGATAGGAGTGGTGCTTCACATCCAACAAAATCACACTCGATGGTAGAACAAACATAGGCCTCATGAAACGGAATCTACCTGCTGAGAGAAAGGATATGTGTACTACAATTAGTGGAGCACATTGATTATTTTTAGTGGCCATTGGAATAAGCGTTTTAAAAATATAAACCCAATGAAAGAGATACCTAAACAAGAAGATTTATCAAATTCCGAACAACCGTTATTTACTAAAGTGCATGTGGTATCCCATCTGCGCCAAAAACCCATCGAATAGAGAATCTGCTTTATGGCCATTCAACAAGATGACCCTGCTGTACACAACAAATACTTAACCACATTTCGCAATTCAAATAAATTACTCCACTGTTAAATTGATGAATATAAGCATAAGGGTGTCAATCAAAAGAAGCACCGAGCAAAAGAAAGAACAGTTTCCTAATAAGTCAAATAGTCAGAATGATAGGAGTGGTGCTTCGCATCCAACAAAATCACACTCGATGGTAGAACAAACATAGCCCACATGAAACGGAATCTACCTGCTGAGAGGAAGGATATGTGTACTACAATTAGTGGAGCACATTGATTATTTTTAGTGACCATTGGAATAAGCGTTTTAAAAATATAAACCCAATGAAAGATATACCTAAACAAGAAGATTTATCAAATTCCAAACAACCGTTATTTAGTAAAGTGCATGTGGTATCCCATCTGCGCCAAAAACCCATCGAATGGAGAATCTGCTTTGTGGCCATTCAACCAGATGACCCTGCTGTACACAACAAATACTTAACCACATTTCGCAATTCAAATAAATTACTCCACTGTTAAATTGATGAATATAAGCATAAGGGTGTCAATCAAAAGAAGCACCGAGCAAAAGAAAGAACACTTTCCTAATAAGTCAAATAGTCAGAATGATAGGAGTGGTGCTTCGCATCCAACAAAATCACACTCGATGGTAGAACAAACATAGCCCTCATGAAACGGAATCTACCTGCTGAGAGGAAGGATATGTGTACTACAATTAGTGGAGCACATTGATTATTTTTAGTGACCATTGGAATAAGCGTTTTAAAAATATAAACCCAATGAAAGAGATACCTAAACAAGAAGATTTATCAAATTCCGAACAACCGTTATTTACTAAAGTGCATGTGGTATCCCATCTGCGCCAAAAACCCATCGAATAGAGAATCTGCTTTGTGGCCATTCAACCAGATGACCCTGCTGTACACAACAAATACTTAACCACATTTCGCAATTCAAATAAATTACTCCACTGTTAAATTGATGAATATAAGCATAAGGGTGTCAATCAAAAGAAGCACCGAGCAAAAGAAGGAACAGTTTCCTAATAAGTCAAATAGTCAGAATGATAGGAGTGGTGCTTCGCATCCAACAAAATCACGATCGATGGTAGAACAAACATAGCCCTCATGAAACGGAATCTACCTGCTGAGAGGAAGGATATGTGTACTACAATTAGTGGAGCACATTGATTATTTTTAGTGACCATTGGAATAAGCGTTTTAAAAATATAAACCCAATGAAAGAGATACCTAAACAAGAAGATTTATCAAATTCCGAACAACCGTTATTTACTAAAGTGCATGTGGTATCCCATCTGCGCCAAAAACCCATCGAATGGAGAATCTGCTTTGTGGCCATTCAACCAGATGACCCTGCTGTACACAACAAATACTTAACCACATTTCGCAATTCAAATAAATTACTCCACTGTTAAATTGATGAATATAAGCATAAGGGTGGCAATCAAAAGAAGCACCGAGCAAAAGAAAGAACAGTTTCCTAATAAGTCAAATAGTCAGAATGATAGGAGTGGTGCTTCGCATCCAACAAAATCACACTCGATGGTAGAACAAACATAGCCCACATGAAACGGAATCTACCTGCTGAGAGGAAGGATATGTGTATTACAATGAGTGGAGCACATTGATTATTTTTAGTGACCATTGGAATAAGCGTTTTAAAAATATAAACCCAATGAAAGAGATACCTAAACAAGAAGATTTATCAAATTCCCAACAACCGTTATTTACTAAAGTGCATGTGGTATCCCATCTGCGCCAAAAACCCATCGAATAGAGAATCTGCTTTGTGGCCATTCAACCAGATGACCCTGCTGTACACAACAAATACTTAACCACATTTCGCAATTCAAATAAATTACTCCACTGTTAAATTGATGAATATAAGCATAAGGGTGTCAATCAAAAGAAGCACCGAGCAAAAGAAAGAACAGTTTACTAATAAGTCAAATAGTCAGAATGATAGGAGTGGTGCTTCGCATCCAACAAAATCACACTCGATGGTAGAACAAACATAGCCCTCATGAAACGGAATCTACCTGCTGAGAGGAAGGATATGTGTACTAATATTAGTGGAGCACATTGATTATTTTTAGTGACCATTGGAATAAGCGTTTTAAAAATATAAACCCAATGAAAGAGATACCTAAACAAGAAGATTTATCAAATTCCAAACAACCGTTATTTAGTAAAGTGCATGTGGTATCCTACTTGCGCCAAAATCCCATCGAATGGAGAATCTGCTTTGTGGCCATTCAACCAGATGACCCTGCTGTACACAACAAATACTTTACCGCATTTCGCAATTCAAATAAATTACTCCACTGTTAAATTGATGAATATAAGCATAAGGGTGTCAATCAAAAGAAGCACCGAGCAAAAGAAAGAACAGTTTCCTAATAAGTCAAATAGTCAGAATGATAGGAGTGGTGCTTCACATCCAACAAAATCACACTCGATGGTAGAACAAACATAGGCCTCATGAAACGGAATCTACCTGCTGAGAGAAAGGATATGTGTACTACAATTAGTGGAGCACATTGATTATTTTTAGTGACCATTGGAATAAGCGTTTTAAAAATATAAACCCAATGAAAGAGATACCTAAACAAGAAGATTTATCAAATTCCGAACAACCGTTATTTACTAAAGTGCATGTGGTATCCCATCTGCGCCAAAAACCCATCGAATAGAGAATCTGCTTTATGGCCATTCAACAAGATGACCCTGCTGTACACAACAAATACTTAACCACATTTCGCAATTCAAATAAATTACTCCACTGTTAAATTGATGAATATAAGCATAAGGGTGTCAATCAAAAGAAGCACCGAGCAAAAGAAAGAACAGTTTCCTAATAAGTCAAATAGTCAGAATGATAGGAGTGGTGCTTCGCATCCAACAAAATCACACTCGATGGTAGAACAAACATAGCCCACATGAAACGGAATCTACCTGCTGAGAGGAAGGATATGTGTACTACAATTAGTGGAGCACATTGATTATTTTTAGTGACCATTGGAATAAGCGTTTTAAAAATATAAACCCAATGAAAGAGATACCTAAACAAGAAGATTTATCAAATTCCAAACAACCGTTATTTAGTAAAGTGCATGTGGTATCCCATCTGCGCCAAAAACCCATCGAATGGAGAATCTGCTTTGTGGCCATTCAACCAGATGACCCTGCTGTACACAACAAATACTTAACCACATTTCGCAATTCAAATAAATTACTCCACTGTTAAATTGATGAATATAAGCATAAGGGTGGCAATCAAAAGAAGCACCGAGCAAAAGAAAGAACAGTTTCCTAATAAGTCAAATAGTCAGAATGATAGGAGTGGTGCTTCGCATCCAACAAAATCACACTCGATGGTAGAACAAACATAGCCCTCATGAAACGGAATCTACCTGCTGAGAGGAAGGATATGTGTACTACAATTAGTGGAGCACATTGATTATTTTTAGTGACCATTGGAATAAGCGTTTTAAAAATATAAACCCAATGAAAGAGATACCTAAACAAGAAGATTTATCAAATTCCGAACAACCGTTATTTACTAAAGTGCATGTGGTATCCCATCTGCGCCAAAAACCCATCGAATAGAGAATCTGCTTTGTGGCCATTCAACCAGATGACCCTGCTGTACACAACAAATACTTAACCACATTTCGCAATTCAAATAAATTACTCCACTGTTAAATTGATGAATATAAGCATAAGGGTGTCAATCACAAGAAGCACCGAGCAAAAGAAAGAACAGTTTCCTAATAAGTCAAATAGTCAGAATGATAGGAGTGGTGCTTCGCATCCAACAAAATCACACTCGATGGTAGAACAAACATAGCCCTCATGAAACGGAATCTACCTGCTGAGAGGAAGGATATGTGTACTACAATTAGTGGAGCACATTGATTATTTTTAGTGACCATTGGAATAAGCGTTTTAAAAATATAAACCCAATGAAGAGATACCTAAACAAGAAGATTTATCAAATTCCGAACAACCGTTATTTAGTAAAGTGCATGTGGTATCCCATCTGCGCCAAAAACCCATCGAATGGAGAATCTGCTTTGTGGCCATTCAACCAGATGACCCTGCTGTACACAACAAATACTTAACCACATTTCGCAATTCAAATAAATTACTCCACTGTTAAATTGATGAATATAAGCATAAGGGTGTCAATCAAAAGAAGCACCGAGCAAAAGAAAGAACACTTTCCTAATAAGTCAAATAGTCAGAATGATAGGAGTGGTGCTTCGCATCCAACAAAATCACACTCGATGGTAGAACAAACATAGCCCTCATGAAACGGAATCTACCTGCTGAGAGGAAGGATATGTGTACTACAATTAGTGGAGCACATTGATTATTTTTAGTGACCATTGGAATAAGCGTTTTAAAAATATAAACCCAATGAAAGAGATACCTAAACAAGAAGATTTATCAAATTCCGAACAACCGTTATTTACTAAAGTGCATGTGGTATCCCATCTGCGCCAAAAACCCATCGAATAGAGAATCTGCTTTGTGGCCATTCAACCAGATGACCCTGCTGTACACAACAAATACTTAACCACATTTCGCAATTCAAATAAATTACTCCACTGTTAAATTGATGAATATAAGCATAAGGGTGTCAATCAAAAGAAGCACCGAGCAAAAGAAAGAACAGTTTCCTAATAAGTCAAATAGTCAGAATGATAGGAGTGGTGCTTCGCATCCAACAAAATCACACTCGATGGTAGAACAAACATCGCCCTCATGAAACGGAATCTACCTGCTGAGAGGAAGGATATGTGTACTACAATTAGTGGAGCACATTGATTATTTTTAGTGACCATTGGAATAAGCGTTTTAAAAATATAAACCCAATGAAAGAGATACCTAAACAAGATTTATCAAATTCCGAACAACCGTTATTTACTAAAGTGCATGTGGTATCCCATCTGCGCCAAAAACCCATCGAATGGAGAATCTGCTTTGTGGCCATTCAACCAGATGACCCTGCTGTACACAACAAATACTTAACCACATTTCGCAATTCAAATAAATTACTCCACTGTTAAATTGATGAATATAAGCATAAGGGTGGCAATCAAAAGAAGCACCGAGCAAAAGAAAGAACAGTTTCCTAATAAGTCCAATAGTCAGAATGATAGGAGTGGTGCTTCGCATCCAACAAAATCACACTCGATGGTAGAACAAACATAGCCCACATGAAACGGAATCTACCTGCTGAGAGGAAGGATATGTGTATTACAATTAGTGGAGCACATTGATTATTTTTAGTGACCATTGGAATAAGCGTTTTAAAAATATAAACCCAATGAAAGAGATACCTAAACAAGAAGATTTATCAAATTCCGAACAACCGTTATTTACTAAAGTGCATGTGGTATCCCATCTGCGCCAAAAACCCATCGAATAGAGAATCTGCTTTGTGGCCATTCAACCAGATGACCCTGCTGTACACAACAAATACTTAACCACATTTCGCAATTCAAATAAATTACTCCACTGTTAAATTGATGAATATAAGCATAAGGGTGTCAATCAAAAGAAGCACCGAGCAAAAGAAAGAACAGTTTACTAATAAGTCAAATAGTCAGAATGATAGGAGTGGTGCTTCGCATCCAACAAAATCACACCCGATGGTAGAACAAACATAGCCCACATGAAACGGAATGTACCTGCTGAGAGGAAGGATATGTGTACTACAATTAGTGGAGCACATTGATTATTTTTAGTGACCACTGGAATAAGTGTTTTAAAAATATAAACCCAATGAAAGAGATACCTAAACGAGAAGATTTATCAAATTCCGAACAACCGTTATTTACTAAAGTGCATGTGGTATCCCATCTGCGCCAAAAACCCATCGAATGGAGAATCTGCTTTGTGGCCATTCAACCAGATGACCCTGCTGTACACAACAAATACTTAACCACATTTCGCAATTCAAATAAATTACTCCACTGTTAAATTGATGAATATAAGCATAAGGGTGTCAATCAAAAGAAGCACCGAGCAAAAGAAAGAACAGTTTCCTAATAAGTCAAATAGTCAGAATGATAGGAGTGGTGCTTCGCATCCAACAAAATCACACTCGATGGTAGAACAAACATAGCCCTCATGAAACGGAATCTACCTGCTGAGAGGAAGGATATGTGTACTACAATTAGTGGAGCACATTGATTATTTTTAGTGACCGTTGGAATAAGCGTTTTAAAAATATAAACCCAATGAAAGAGATACCTAAACAAGAAGATTTATCAAATTCCAAATAACCGTTATTTAGTAAAGTGCATGTGGTATCCCATCTGCGCCAAAAACCCATCAAATAGAGAATCTGCTTTTTGGCCATTCAACAAGATGACCCTGCTGTACACAACAAATACTTAACCACATTTCGCAATTCAAATAAATTACTCCACTGTTAAATTGATGAATATAAGCATAAGGGTGTCAATCAAAAGAAGCACCGAGCAAAAGAAAGAACACTTTCCTAATAAGTCAAATAGTCAGAATGATAGGAGTGGTGCTTCGCATCCAACAAAATCACACTCGATGGTAGAACAAACATAGCCCACATGAAACGGAATCTACCTGCTGAGAGGAAGGATATGTGTACTACAATTAGTGGAGCACATTGATTATTTTTAGTGACCGTTGGAATAAGCGTTTTAAAAATATAAACCCAATGAAAGAGATACCTAAACAAGAAGATTTATCAAATTCCGAACAACCGTTATTTACTAAAGTGCATGTGGTATCCCATCTGCGCCAAAAACCCATCGAATAGAGAATCTGCTTTATGGCCATTCAACAAGATGACCCTGCTGTACACAACAAATACTTAACCACATTTCGCAATTCAAATAAATTACTCCACTGTTAAATTGATGAATATAAGCATAAGGGTGTCAATCAAAAGAAGCACCGAGCAAAAGAAAGAACACTTTCCTAATAAGTCAAATAGTCAGAATGATAGGAGTGGTGCTTCGCATCCAACAAAATCACACTCGATGGTAGAACAAACATAGCCCTCATGAAACGGAATCTACCTGCTGAGAGGAAGGATATGTGTACTAATATTAGTGGAGCACATTGATTATTTTTAGTGACCATTGGAATAAGCGTTTTAAAAATATAAACCCAATGAAAGAGATACCTAAACAAGAAGATTTATCAAATTCAAAACAACCGTTATTTAGTAAAGTGCATGTGGTATCCTACTTGCGCCAAAATCCCATCGAATGGAGAATCTGCTTTGTGGCCATTCAACCAGATGACCCTGCTGTACACAACAAATACTTTACCGCATTTCGCAATTCAAATAAATTACTCCACTGTTAAATTGATGAATATAAGCATAAGGGTGTCAATCAAAAGAAGCACCGAGCAAAAGAAAGAACAGTTTCCTAATAAGTCAAATAGTCAGAATGATAGGAGTGGTGCTTCACATCCAACAAAATCACACTCGATGGTAGAACAAACATAGGCCTCATGAAACGGAATCTACCTGCTGAGAGAAAGGATATGTGTACTACAATTAGTGGAGCACATTGATTATTTTTAGTGACCATTGGAATAAGCGTTTTAAAAATATAAACCCAATGAAAGAGATACCTAAACAAGAAGATTTATCAAATTCCGAACAACCGTTATTTACTAAAGTGCATGTGGTATCCCATCTGCGCCAAAAACCCATCGAATAGAGAATCTGCTTTATGGCCATTCAACAAGATGACCCTGCTGTACACAACAAATACTTAACCACATTTCGCAATTCAAATAAATTACTCCACTGTTAAATTGATGAATATAAGCATAAGGGTGTCAATCAAAAGAAGCACCGAGCAAAAGAAAGAACAGTTTCCTAATAAGTCAAATAGTCAGAATGATAGGAGTGGTGCTTCGCATCCAACAAAATCACACTCGATGGTAGAACAAACATAGCCCACATGAAACGGAATCTACCTGCTGAGAGGGAGGATATGTGTACTACAATTAGTGGAGCACATAGATTATTTTTAGTGACCATTGGAATAAGCGTTTTAAAAATATAAACCCAATGAAAGAGATACCTAAACAAGAAGATTTATCAAATTCCAAACAACCGTTATTTAGTAAAGTGCATGTGGTATCCCATCTGCGCCAAAAACCCATCGAATGGAGAATCTGCTTTGTGGCCATTCAACCAGATGACCCTGCTGTACACAACAAATACTTAACCACATTTCGCAATTCAAATAAATTACTCCACTGTTAAATTGATGAATATAAGCATAAGGGTGTCAATCAAAAGAAGCACCGAGCAAAAGAAAGAACAGTTTCCTAATAAGTCAAATAGTCAGAATGATAGGAGTGGTGCTTCGCATCCAACAAAATCACACTCGATGGTAGAACAAACATAGCCCTCATGAAACGGAATCTACCTGCTGAGAGGAAGGATATGTGTACTACAATTAGTGGAGCACATTGATTATTTTTAGTGACCATTGGAATAAGCGTTTTAAAAATATAAACCCAATGAAAGAGATACCTAAACAAGAAGATTTATCAAATTCCGAACAACCGTTATTTACTAAAGTGCATGTGGTATCCCATCTGCGCCAAAAACCCATCGAATAGAGAATCTGCTTTGTGGCCATTCAACCAGATGACCCTGCTGTACACAACAAATACTTAACCACATTTCGCAATTCAAATAAATTACTCCACTGTTAAATTGATGAATATAAGCATAAGGGTGTCAATCAAAAGAAGCACCGAGCAAAAGAAAGAACAGTTTCCTAATAAGTCAAATAGTCAGAATGATAGGAGTGGTGCTTCGCATCCAACAAAATCACACTCGATGGTAGAACAAACATAGCCCTCATGAAACGGAATCTACCTGCTGAGAGGAAGGATATGTGTACTACAATTAGTGGAGCACATTGATTATTTTTAGTGACCATTGGAATAAGCGTTTTAAAAATATAAACCCAATGAAAGAGATACCTAAACAAGAAGATTAATCAAATTCCGAACAACCGTTATTTACTAAAGTGCATGTGGTATCCCATCTGCGCCAAAAACCCATCGAATGGAGAATCTGCTTTGTGGCCATTCAACCAGATGACCCTGCTGTACACAACAAATACTTAACCACATTTCGCAATTCAAATAAATTACTCCACTGTTAAATTGATGAATATAAGCATAAGGGTGTCAATCACAAGAAGCACCGAGCAAAAGAAAGAACAGTTTCCTAATAAGTCAAATAGTCAGAATGATAGGAGTGGTGCTTCGCATCCAACAAAATCACACTCGATGGTAGAACAAACATAGCCCTCATGAAACGGAATCTACCTGCTGAGAGGAAGGATATGTGTACTACAATTAGTGGAGCACATTGATTATTTTTAGTGACCATTGGAATAAGCGTTTTAAAAATATAAACCCAATGAAAGAGATACCTAAACAAGAAGATTTATCAAATTCCGAACAACCGTTATTTACTAAAGTGCATGTGGTATCCCATCTGCGCCAAAAACCCATCGAATAGAGAATCTGCTTTGTGGCCATTCAACCAGATGACCCTGCTGTACACAACAAATACTTAACCACATTTCGCAATTCAAATAAATTACTCCACTGTTAAATTGATGAATATAAGCATAAGGGTGTCAATCAAAAGAAGCACCGAGCAAAAGAAAGAACAGTTTCCTAATAAGTCAAATAGTCAGAATGATAGGAGTGGTGCTTCGCATCCAACAAAATCACACTCGATGGTAGAACAAACATAGCCCTCATGAAACGGAATCTACCTGCTGAGAGGAAGGATATGTGTACTACAATTAGTGGAGCACATTGATTATTTTTAGTGACCATTGGAATAAGCGTTTTAAAAATATAAACCCAATGAAAGAGATACCTAAACAAGAAGATTTATCAAATTCCGAACAACCGTTATTTACTAAAGTGCATGTGGTATCCCATCTGCGCCAAAAACCCATCGAATGGAGAATCTGCTTTGTGGCCATTCAACCAGATGACCCTGCTGTACACAACAAATACTTAACCACATTTCGCAATTCAAATAAATTACTCCACTGTTAAATTGATGAATATAAGCATAAGGGTGGCAATCAAAAGAAGCACCGAGCAAAAGAAAGAACAGTTTCCTAATAAGTCCAATAGTCAGAATGATAGGAGTGGTGCTTCGCATCCAACAAAATCACACTCGATGGTAGAACAAACATAGCCCACATGAAACGGAATCTACCTGCTGAGAGGAAGGATATGTGTATTACAATTAGTGGAGCACATTGATTATTTTTAGTGACCATTGGAATAAGCGTTTTAAAAATATAAACCCAATGAAAGAGATACCTAAACAAGAAGATTTATCAAATTCCGAACAACCGTTATTTACTAAAGTGCATGTGGTATCCCATCTGCGCCAAAAACCCATCGAATAGAGAATCTGCTTTGTGGCCATTCAACCAGATGACCCTGCTGTACACAACAAATACTTAACCACATTTCGCAATTCAAATAAATTACTCCACTGTTAAATTGATGAATATAAGCATAAGGGTGTCAATCAAAAGAAGCACCGAGCAAAAGAAAGAACAGTTTACTAATAATTCAAATAGTCAGAATGATAGGAGTGGTGCTTCGCATCCAACAAAATCACACCCGATGGTAGAACAAACATAGCCCACATGAAACGGAATGTACCTGCTGAGAGGAAGGATATGTGTACTACAATTAGTGGAGCACATTGATTATTTTTAGTGACCACTGGAATAAGTGTTCTAAAAATATAAACCCAATGAAAGAGATACCTAAACAAGAAGATTTATCAAATTCCGAACAACCGTTATTTACTAAAGTGCATGTGGTATCCCATCTGCACCAAAAACCCATCGAATGGAGAATCTGCTTTGTGGCCATTCAACCAGATGACCCTGCTGTACACAACAAATACTTAACCACATTTCGCAATTCAAATAAATTACTCCACTGTTAAATTGATGAATATAAGCATAAGGGTGTCAATCAAAAGAAGCACCGAGCAAAAGAAAGAACAGTTTCCTAATAAGTCAAATAGTCAGAATGATAGGAGTGGTGCTTCGCATCCAACAAAATCACACTCGATGGTAGAACAAACATAGCCCTCATGAAACGGAATCTACCTGCTGAGAGGAAGGATATGTGTACTACAATTAGTGGAGCACATTGATTATTTTTAGTGACCGTTGGAATAAGCGTTTTAAAAATATAAACCCAATGAAAGAGATACCTAAACAAGAAGATTTATCAAATTCCAAATAACCGTTATTTAGTAAAGTGCATGTGGTATCCCATCTGCGCCAAAAACCCATCGAATAGAGAATCTGCTTTGTGGCCATTCAACAAGATGACCCTGCTGTACACAACAAATACTTAACCACATTTCGCAATTCAAATAAATTACTCCACTGTTAAATTGATGAATATAAGCATAAGGGTGTCAATCAAAAGAAGCACCGAGCAAAAGAAAGAACACTTTCCTAATAAGTCAAATAGTCAGAATGATAGGAGTGGTGCTTCGCATCCAACAAAATCACACTCGATGGTAGAACAAACATAGCCCTCATGAAACAGAATCTACCTGCTGAGAGGAAGGATATGTGTACTAATATTAGTGGAGCACATTGATTATTTTTAGTGACCATTGGAATAAGCGTTTTAAAAATATAAACCCAATGAAAGAGATACCTAAACAAGAAGATTAATCAAATTCCAAACAACCGTTATTTAGTAAAGTGCATGTGGTATCCTACTTGCGCCAAAATCCCATCGAATGGAGAATCTGCTTTGTGGCCATTCAACCAGATGACCCTGCTGTACACAACAAATACTTTACCGCATTTCGCAATTCAAATAAATTACTCCACTGTTAAATTGATGAATATAAGCATAAGGGTGTCAATCAAAAGAAGCACCAAGCAAAAGAAAGAACAGTTTCCTAATAAGTCAAATAGTCAGAATGATAGGAGTGGTGCTTCGCATCCAACAAAATCACACTCGATGGTAGAACAAACATAGCCCTCATGAAACGGAATCTACCTGCTGAGAGAAAGGATATGTGTACTACAATTAGTGGAGCACATTGATTATTTTTAGTGACCATTGGAATAAGCGTTTTAAAAATATAAACCCAATGAAAGAGATACCTAAACAAGAAGATTTATCAAATTCCGAACAACCGTTATTTAGTAAAGTGCATGTGGTATCCCATCTGCGCCAAAAACCCATCGAATGGAGAATCTGCTTTGTGGCCATTCAACCAGATGACCCTGCTGTACACAACAAATACTTAACCACATTTCGCAATTCAAATAAATTACTCCACTGTTAAATTGATGAATATAAGCATAAGGGTGTCAATCAAAAGAAGCACCGAGCAAAAGAAAGAACAGTTTCCTAATAAGTCAAATAGTCAGAATGATAGGAGTGGTGCTTCGCATCCAACAAAATCACACTCGATGGTAGAACAAACATAGCCCTCATGAAACGGAATCTACCTGCTGAGAGGAAGGATATGTGTACTACAATTAGTGGAGCACATTGATTATTTTTAGTGACCATTGGAATAAGCGTTTTAAAAATATAAACCCAATGAAAGAGATACCTAAACAAGAAGATTTATCAAATTCCGAACAACCGTTATTTACTAAAGTGCATGTGGTATCCCATCTGCGCCAAAAACCCATCGAATAGAGAATCTGCTTTGTGGCCATTCAACCAGATGACCCTGCTGTACACAACAAATACTTAACCACATTTCGCAATTCAAATAAATTACTCCACTGTTAAATTGATGAATATAAGCATAAGGGTGTCAATCAAAAGAAGCACCGAGCAAAAGAAAGAACAGTTTCCTAATAAGTCAAATAGTCAGAATGATAGGAGTGGTGCTTCGCATCCAACAAAATCACACTCGATGGTAGAACAAACATAGCCCTCATGAAACGGAATCTACCTGCTGAGAGGAAGGATATGTGTACTACAATTAGTGGAGCACATTGATTATTTTTAGTGACCATTGGAATAAGCGTTTTAAAAATATAAACCCAATGAAAGAGATACCTAAACAAGAAGATTTATCAAATTCCGAACAACCGTTATTTACTAAAGTGCATGTGGTATCCCATCTGCGCCAAAAACCCATCGAATGGAGAATCTGCTTTGTGGCCATTCAACCAGATGACCCTGCTGTACACAACAAATACTTAACCACATTTCGCAATTCAAATAAATTACTCCACTGTTAAATTGATGAATATAAGCATAAGGGTGGCAATCAAAAGAAGCACCGAGCAAAAGAAAGAACAGTTTCCTAATAAGTCCAATAGTCAGAATGATAGGAGTGGTGCTTCGCATCCAACAAAATCACACTCGATGGTAGAACAAACATAGCCCACATGAAACGGAATCTACCTGCTGAGAGGAAGGATATGTGTATTACAATTAGTGGAGCACATTGATTATTTTTAGTGACCATTGGAATAAGCGTTTTAAAAATATAAACCCAATGAAAGAGATACCTAAACAAGAAGATTTATCAAATTCCGAACAACCGTTATTTACTAAAGTGCATGTGGTATCCCATCTGCGCCAAAAACCCATCGAATAGAGAATCTGCTTTGTGGCCATTCAACCAGATGACCCTGCTGTACACAACAAATACTTAACCACATTTCGCAATTCAAATAAATTACTCCACTGTTAAATTGATGAATATAAGCATAAGGGTGTCAATCAAAAGAAGCACCGAGCAAAAGAAAGAACAGTTTACTAATAAGTCAAATAGTCAGAATGATAGGAGTGGTGCTTCGCATCCAACAAAATCACACCCGATGGTAGAACAAACATAGCCCACATGAAACGGAATGTACCTGCTGAGAGGAAGGATATGTGTACTACAATTAGTGGAGCACATTGATTATTTTTAGTGACCACTGGAATAAGTGTTTTAAAAATATAAACCCAATGAAAGAGATACCTAAACAAGAAGATTTATCAAATTCCGAACAACCGTTATTTACTAAAGTGCATGTGGTATCCCATCTGCGTCAAAAACCCATCGAATGGAGAATCTGCTTTGTGGCCATTCAACCAGATGACCCTGCTGTACACAACAAATACTTAACCACATTTCGCAATTCAAATAAATTACTCCACTGTTAAATTGATGAATATAAGCATAAGGGTGTCAATCAAAAGAAGCACCGAGCAAAAGAAAGAACAGTTTCCTAATAAGTCAAATAGTCAGAATGATAGGAGTGGTGCTTCGCATCCAACAAAATCACACTCGATGGTAGAACAAACATAGCCCTCATGAAACGGAATCTACCTGCTGAGAGGAAGGATATGTGTACTACAATTAGTGGAGCACATTGATTATTTTTAGTGACCGTTGGAATAAGCGTTTTAAAAATATAAACCCAATGAAAGAGATACCTAAACAAGAAGATTTATCAAATTCCAAATAACCGTTATTTAGTAAAGTGCATGTGGTATCCCATCTGCGCCAAAAACCCATCGAATAGAGAATCTGCTTTGTGGCCATTCAACAAGATGACCCTGCTGTACACAACAAATACTTAACCACATTTCGCAATTCAAATAAATTACTCCACTGTTAAATTGATGAATATAAGCATAAGGGTGTCAATCAAAAGAAGCACCGAGCAAAAGAAAGAACACTTTCCTAATAAGTCAAATAGTCAGAATGATAGGAGTGGTGCTTCGCATCCAACAAAATCACACTCGATGGTAGAACAAACATAGCCCACATGAAACGGAATCTACCTGCTGAGAGGAAGGATATGTGTATTACAATTAGTGGAGCACATTGATGATTTTTAGTGACCATTGGAATAAGCGTTTTAAAAATATAAACCCAATGAAAGAGATACCTAAACAAGAAGATTTATCAAATTCCGAACAACCGTTATTTACTAAAGTGCATGTGGTATCCCATCTGCGCCAAAAACCCATCGAATAGAGAATCTGCTTTGTGGCCATTCAACCAGATGACCCTGCTGTACACAACAAATACTTAACCACATTTCGCAATTCAAATAAATTACTCCACTGTTAAATTGATGAATATAAGCATAAGGGTGTCAATCAAAAGAAGCACCGAGCAAAAGAAAGAACAGTTTACTAATAAGTCAAATAGTCAGAATGATAGGAGTGGTGCTTCGCATCCAACAAAATCACACCCGATGGTAGAACAAACATAGCCCACATGAAACGGAATGTACCTGCTGAGAGAAAGGATATGTGTACTACAATTAGTGGAGCACATTGATTATTTTTAGTGACCACTGGAATAAGTGTTTTAAAAATATAAACCCAATGAAAGAGATACCTAAACAAGAAGATTTATCAAATTCCGAACAACCGTTATTTACTAAAGTGCATGTGGTATCCCATCTGCGCCAAAAACCCATCGAATGGAGAATCTGCTTTGTGGCCATTCAACCAGATGACCCTGCTGTACACAACAAATACTTAACCACATTTCGCAATTCAAATAAATTACTCCACTGTTAAATTGATGAATATAAGCATAAGGGTGTCAATCAAAAGAAGCACCGAGCAAAAGAAAGAACAGTTTCCTAATAAGTCAAATAGTCAGAATGATAGGAGTGGTGCTTCGCATCCAACAAAATCACACTCGATGGTAGAACAAACATAGCCCTCATGAAACGGAATCTACCTGCTGAGAGGAAGGATATGTGTACTACAATTAGTGGAGCACATTGATTATTTTTAGTGACCGTTGGAATAAGCGTTTTAAAAATATAAACCCAATGAAAGAGATACCTAAACAAGAAGATTTATCAAATTCCAAATAACCGTTATTTAGTAAAGTGCATGTGGTATCCCATCTGCGCCAAAAACCCATCGAATAGAGAATCTGCTTTGTGGCCATTCAACAAGATGACCCTGCTGTACACAACAAATACTTAACCACATTTCGCAATTCAAATAAATTACTCCACTGTTAAATTGATGAATATAAGCATAAGGGTGTCAATCAAAAGAAGCACCGAGCAAAAGAAAGAACACTTTCCTAATAAGTCAAATAGTCAGAATGATAGGAGTGGTGCTTCGCATCCAACAAAATCACACTCGATGGTAGAACAAACATAGCCCTCATGAAACGGAATCTACCTGCTGAGAGGAAGGATATGTGTACTAATATTAGTGGAGCACATTGATTATTTTTAGTGACCATTGGAATAAGCGTTTTAAAAATATAAACCCAATGAAAGAGATACCTAAACAAGAAGATTAATCAAATTCCAAACAACCGTTATTTAGTAAAGTGCATGTGGTATCCTACTTGCGCCAAAATCCCATCGAATGGAGAATCTGCTTTGTGGCCATTCAACCAGATGACCCTGCTGTACACAACAAATACTTTACCGCATTTCGCAATTCAAATAAATTACTCCACTGTTAAATTGATGAATATAAGCATAAGGGTGTCAATCAAAAGAAGCACCGAGCAAAAGAAAGAACAGTTTCCTAATAAGTCAAATAGTCAGAATGATAGGAGTGGTGCTTCACATCCAACAAAATCACACTCGATGGTAGAACAAACATAGGCCTCATGAAACGGAATCTACCTGCTGAGAGAAAGGATATGTGTACTACAATTAGTGGAGCACATTGATTATTTTTAGTGACCATTGGAATAAGCGTTTTAAAAATATAAACCCAATGAAAGAGATACCTAAACAAGAAGATTTATCAAATTCCGAACAACCGTTATTTACTAAAGTGCATGTGGTATCCCATCTGCGCCAAAAACCCATCGAATAGAGAATCTGCTTTATGGCCATTCAACAAGATGACCCTGCTGTACACAACAAATACTTAACCACATTTCGCAATTCAAATAAATTACTCCACTGTTAAATTGATGAATATAAGCATAAGGGTGTCAATCAAAATAAGCACCGAGCAAAAGAAAGAACACTTTCCTAATAAGTCAAATAGTCAGAATGATAGGAGTGGTGCTTCGCATCCAACAAAATCACACTCGATGGTAGAACAAACATAGCCCTCATGAAACGGAATCTACCTGCTGAGAGGAAGGATATGTGTACTAATATTAGTGGAGCACATTGATTATTTTTAGTGACCATTGGAATAAGCGTTTTAAAAATATAAACCCAATGAAAGAGATACCTAAACAAGAAGATTTATCAAATTCCAAACAACCGTTATTTAGTAAAGTGCATGTGGTATCCTACTTGCGCCAAAATCCCATCGAATGGAGAATCTGCTTTGTGGCCATTCAACCAGATGACCCTGCTGTACACAACAAATACTTTACCGCATTTCGCAATTCAAATAAATTACTCCACTGTTAAATTGATGAATATAAGCATAAGGGTGTCAATCAAAAGAAGCACCGAGCAAAAGACAGAACAGTTTCCTAATAAGTCAAATAGTCAGAATGATAGGAGTGGTGCTTCACATCCAACAAAATCACACTCGATGGTAGAACAAACATAGGCCTCATGAAACGGAATCTACCTGCTGAGAGAAAGGATATGTGTACTACAATTAGTGGAGCACATTGATTATTTTTAGTGACCATTGGAATAAGCGTTTTAAAAATATAAACCCAATGAAAGAGATACCTAAACAAGAAGATTTATCAAATTCCGAACAACCGTTATTTACTAAAGTGCATGTGGTATCCCATCTGCGCCAAAAACCCATCGAATAGAGAATCTGCTTTATGGCCATTCAACAAGATGACCCTGCTGTACACAACAAATACTTAACCACATTTCGCAATTCAAATAAATTACTCCACTGTTAAATTGATGAATATAAGCATAAGGGTGTCAATCAAAAGAAGCACCGAGCAAAAGAAAGAACACTTTCCTAATAAGTCAAATAGTCAGAATGATAGGAGTGGTGCTTCGCATCCAACAAAATCACACTCGATGGTAGAACAAACATAGCCCTCATGAAACGGAATCTACCTGCTGAGAGGAAGGATATGTGTACTAATATTAGTGGAGCACATTGATTATTTTTAGTGACCATTGGAATAAGCGTTTTAAAAATATAAACCCAATGAAAGAGATACCTAAACAAGAAGATTTATCAAATTCCAAACAACCGTTATTTAGTAAAGTGCATGTGGTATCCTACTTGCGCCAAAATCCCATCGAATGGAGAATCTGCTTTGTGGCCATTCAACCAGATGACCCTGCTGTACACAACAAATACTTTACCGCATTTCGCAATTCAAATAAATTACTCCACTGTTAAATTGATGAATATAAGCATAAGGGTGTCAATCAAAAGAAGCACCGAGCAAAAGAAAGAACAGTTTCCTAATAAGTCAAATAGTCAGAATGATAGGAGTGGTGCTTCACATCCAACAAAATCACACTCGATGGTAGAACAAACATAGGCCTCATGAAACGGAATCTACCTGCTGAGAGAAAGGATATGTGTACTACAATTAGTGGAGCACATTGATTATTTTTAGTGGCCATTGGAATAAGCGTTTTAAAAATATAAACCCAATGAAAGAGATACCTAAACAAGAAGATTTATCAAATTCCGAACAACCGTTATTTACTAAAGTGCATGTGGTATCCCATCTGCGCCAAAAACCCATCGAATAGAGAATCTGCTTTATGGCCATTCAACAAGATGACCCTGCTGTACACAACAAATACTTAACCACATTTCGCAATTCAAATAAATTACTCCACTGTTAAATTGATGAATATAAGCATAAGGGTGTCAATCAAAAGAAGCACCGAGCAAAAGAAAGAACAGTTTCCTAATAAGTCAAATAGTCAGAATGATAGGAGTGGTGCTTCGCATCCAACAAAATCACACTCGATGGTAGAACAAACATAGCCCTCATGAAACGGAATCTACCTGCTGAGAGGAAGGATATGTGTACTACAATTAGTGGAGCACATTGATTATTTTTAGTGACCATTGGAATAAGCGTTTTAAAAATATAAACCCAATGAAAGATATACCTAAACAAGAAGATTTATCAAATTCCAAACAACCGTTATTTAGTAAAGTGCATGTGGTATCCCATCTGCGCCAAAAACCCATCGAATGGAGAATCTGCTTTGTGGCCATTCAACCAGATGACCCTGCTGTACACAACAAATACTTAACCACATTTCGCAATTCAAATAAATTACTCCACTGTTAAATTGATGAATATAAGCATAAGGGTGTCAATCAAAAGAAGCACCGAGCAAAAGAAAGAACACTTTCCTAATAAGTCAAATAGTCAGAATGATAGGAGTGGTGCTTCGCATCCAACAAAATCACACTCGATGGTAGAACAAACATAGCCCACATGAAACGGAATCTACCTGCTGAGAGGGAGGATATGTGTACTACAATTAGTGGAGCACATAGATTATTTTTAGTGACCATTGGAATAAGCGTTTTAAAAATATAAACCCAATGAAAGAGATACCTAAACAAGAAGATTTATCAAATTCCAAACAACCGTTATTTAGTAAAGTGCATGTGGTATCCTACTTGCGCCAAAATCCCATCGAATGGAGAATCTGCTTTGTGGCCATTCAACCAGATGACCCTGCTGTACACAACAAATACTTTACCGCATTTCGCAATTCAAATAAATTACTCCACTGTTAAATTGATGAATATAAGCATAAGGGTGTCAATCAAAAGAAGCACCGAGCAAAAGAAAGAACAGTTTCCTAATAAGTCAAATAGTCAGAATGATAGGAGTGGTGCTTCACATCCAACAAAATCACACTCGATGGTAGAACAAACATAGGCCTCATGAAACGGAATCTACCTGCTGAGAGAAAGGATATGTGTACTACAATTAGTGGAGCACATTGATTATTTTTAGTGACCATTGGAATAAGCGTTTTAAAAATATAAACCCAATGAAAGAGATACCTAAACAAGAAGATTTATCAAATTCCGAACAACCGTTATTTACTAAAGTGCATGTGGTATCCCATCTGCGCCAAAAACCCATCGAATAGAGAATCTGCTTTATGGCCATTCAACAAGATGACCCTGCTGTACACAACAAATACTTAACCACATTTCGCAATTCAAATAAATTACTCCACTGTTAAATTGATGAATATAAGCATAAGGGTGTCAATCAAAAGAAGCACCGAGCAAAAGAAAGAACAGTTTCCTAATAAGTCAAATAGTCAGAATGATAGGAGTGGTGCTTCGCATCCAACAAAATCACACTCGATGGTAGAACAAACATAGCCCACATGAAACGGAATCTACCTGCTGAGAGGGAGGATATGTGTACTACAATTAGTGGAGCACATAGATTATTTTTAGTGACCATTGGAATAAGCGTTTTAAAAATATAAACCCAATGAAAGAGATACCTAAACAAGAAGATTTATCAAATTCCAAACAACCGTTATTTAGTAAAGTGCATGTGGTATCCCATCTGCGCCAAAAACCCATCGAATGGAGAATCTGCTTTGTGGCCATTCAACCAGATGACCCTGCTGTACACAACAAATACTTAACCACATTTCGCAATTCAAATAAATTACTCCACTGTTAAATTGATGAATATAAGCATAAGGGTGTCAATCAAAAGAAGCACCGAGCAAAAGAAAGAACAGTTTCCTAATAAGTCAAATAGTCAGAATGATAGGAGTGGTGCTTCGCATCCAACAAAATCACACTCGATGGTAGAACAAACATAGCCCTCATGAAACGGAATCTACCTGCTGAGAGGAAGGATATGTGTACTACAATTAGTGGAGCACATTGATTATTTTTAGTGACCATTGGAATAAGCGTTTTAAAAATATAAACCCAATGAAAGAGATACCTAAACAAGAAGATTTATCAAATTCCGAACAACCGTTATTTACTAAAGTGCATGTGGTATCCCATCTGCGCCAAAAACCCATCGAATAGAGAATCTGCTTTGTGGCCATTCAACCAGATGACCCTGCTGTACACAACAAATACTTAACCACATTTCGCAATTCAAATAAATTACTCCACTGTTAAATTGATGAATATAAGCATAAGGGTGTCAATCAAAAGAAGCACCGAGCAAAAGAAAGAACAGTTTCCTAATAAGTCAAATAGTCAGAATGATAGGAGTGGTGCTTCGCATCCAACAAAATCACACTCGATGGTAGAACAAACATAGCCCTCATGAAACGGAATCTACCTGCTGAGAGGAAGGATATGTGTACTACAATTAGTGGAGCACATTGATTATTTTTAGTGACCATTGGAATAAGCGTTTTAAAAATATAAACCCAATGAAAGAGATACCTAAACAAGAAGATTTATCAAATTCCGAACAACCGTTATTTACTAAAGTGCATGTGGTATCCCATCTGCGCCAAAAACCCATCGAATGGAGAATCTGCTTTGTGGCCATTCAACCAGATGACCCTGCTGTACACAACAAATACTTAACCACATTTCGCAATTCAAATAAATTACTCCACTGTTAAATTGATGAATATAAGCATAAGGGTGTCAATCACAAGAAGCACCGAGCAAAAGAAAGAACAGTTTCCTAATAAGTCAAATAGTCAGAATGATAGGAGTGGTGCTTCGCATCCAACAAAATCACACTCGATGGTAGAACAAACATAGCCCTCATGAAACGGAATCTACCTGCTGAGAGGAAGGATATGTGTACTACAATTAGTGGAGCACATTGATTATTTTTAGTGACCATTGGAATAAGCGTTTTAAAAATATAAACCCAATGAAAGAGATACCTAAACAAGAAGATTTATCAAATTCCGAACAACCGTTATTTACTAAAGTGCATGTGGTATCCCATCTGCGCCAAAAACCCATCGAATAGAGAATCTGCTTTGTGGCCATTCAACCAGATGACCCTGCTGTACACAACAAATACTTAACCACATTTCGCAATTCAAATAAATTACTCCACTGTTAAATTGATGAATATAAGCATAAGGGTGTCAATCAAAAGAAGCACCGAGCAAAAGAAAGAACAGTTTCCTAATAAGTCAAATAGTCAGAATGATAGGAGTGGTGCTTCGCATCCAACAAAATCACACTCGATGGTAGAACAAACATAGCCCTCATGAAACGGAATCTACCTGCTGAGAGGAAGGATATGTGTACTACAATTAGTGGAGCACATTGATTATTTTTAGTGACCATTGGAATAAGCGTTTTAAAAATATAAACCCAATGAAAGAGATACCTAAACAAGAAGATTTATCAAATTCCGAACAACCGTTATTTACTAAAGTGCATGTGGTATCCCATCTGCGCCAAAAACCCATCGAATGGAGAATCTGCTTTGTGGCCATTCAACCAGATGACCCTGCTGTACACAACAAATACTTAACCACATTTCGCAATTCAAATAAATTACTCCACTGTTAAATTGATGAATATAAGCATAAGGGTGGCAATCAAAAGAAGCACCGAGCAAAAGAAAGAACAGTTTCCTAATAAGTCCAATAGTCAGAATGATAGGAGTGGTGCTTCGCATCCAACAAAATCACACTCGATGGTAGAACAAACATAGCCCACATGAAACGGAATCTACCTGCTGAGAGGAAGGATATGTGTATTACAATTAGTGGAGCACATTGATTATTTTTAGTGACCATTGGAATAAGCGTTTTAAAAATATAAACCCAATGAAAGAGATACCTAAACAAGAAGATTTATCAAATTCCGAACAACCGTTATTTACTAAAGTGCATGTGGTATCCCATCTGCGCCAAAAACCCATCGAATAGAGAATCTGCTTTGTGGCCATTCAACCAGATGACCCTGCTGTACACAACAAATACTTAACCACATTTCGCAATTCAAATAAATTACTCCACTGTTAAATTGATGAATATAAGCATAAGGGTGTCAATCAAAAGAAGCACCGAGCAAAAGAAAGAACAGTTTACTAATAAGTCAAATAGTCAGAATGATAGGAGTGGTGCTTCGCATCCAACAAAATCACACCCGATGGTAGAACAAACATAGCCCACATGAAACGGAATGTACCTGCTGAGAGGAAGGATATGTGTACTACAATTAGTGGAGCACATTGATTATTTTTAGTGACCACTGGAATAAGTGTTCTAAAAATATAAACCCAATGAAAGAGATACCTAAACAAGAAGATTTATCAAATTCCGAACAACCGTTATTTACTAAAGTGCATGTGGTATCCCATCTGCACCAAAAACCCATCGAATGGAGAATCTGCTTTGTGGCCATTCAACCAGATGACCCTGCTGTACACAACAAATACTTAACCACATTTCGCAATTCAAATAAATTACTCCACTGTTAAATTGATGAATATAAGCATAAGGGTGTCAATCAAAAGAAGCACCGAGCAAAAGAAAGAACAGTTTCCTAATAAGTCAAATAGTCAGAATGATAGGAGTGGTGCTTCGCATCCAACAAAATCACACTCGATGGTAGAACAAACATAGCCCTCATGAAACGGAATCTACCTGCTGAGAGGAAGGATATGTGTACTACAATTAGTGGAGCACATTGATTATTTTTAGTGACCGTTGGAATAAGCGTTTTAAAAATATAAACCCAATGAAAGAGATACCTAAACAAGAAGATTTATCAAATTCCAAATAACCGTTATTTAGTAAAGTGCATGTGGTATCCCATCTGCGCCAAAAACCCATCGAATAGAGAATCTGCTTTGTGGCCATTCAACAAGATGACCCTGCTGTACACAACAAATACTTAACCACATTTCGCAATTCAAATAAATTACTCCACTGTTAAATTGATGAATATAAGCATAAGGGTGTCAATCAAAAGAAGCACCGAGCAAAAGAAAGAACACTTTCCTAATAAGTCAAATAGTCAGAATGATAGGAGTGGTGCTTCGCATCCAACAAAATCACACTCGATGGTAGAACAAACATAGCCCTCATGAAACAGAATCTACCTGCTGAGAGGAAGGATATGTGTACTAATATTAGTGGAGCACATTGATTATTTTTAGTGACCATTGGAATAAGCGTTTTAAAAATATAAACCCAATGAAAGAGATACCTAAACAAGAAGATTAATCAAATTCCAAACAACCGTTATTTAGTAAAGTGCATGTGGTATCCTACTTGCGCCAAAATCCCATCGAATGGAGAATCTGCTTTGTGGCCATTCAACCAGATGACCCTGCTGTACACAACAAATACTTTACCGCATTTCGCAATTCAAATAAATTACTCCACTGTTAAATTGATGAATATAAGCATAAGGGTGTCAATCAAAAGAAGCACCAAGCAAAAGAAAGAACAGTTTCCTAATAAGTCAAATAGTCAGAATGATAGGAGTGGTGCTTCGCATCCAACAAAATCACACTCGATGGTAGAACAAACATAGCCCTCATGAAACGGAATCTACCTGCTGAGAGAAAGGATATGTGTACTACAATTAGTGGAGCACATTGATTATTTTTAGTGACCATTGGAATAAGCGTTTTAAAAATATAAACCCAATGAAAGAGATACCTAAACAAGAAGATTTATCAAATTCCGAACAACCGTTATTTAGTAAAGTGCATGTGGTATCCCATCTGCGCCAAAAACCCATCGAATGGAGAATCTGCTTTGTGGCCATTCAACCAGATGACCCTGCTGTACACAACAAATACTTAACCACATTTCGCAATTCAAATAAATTACTCCACTGTTAAATTGATGAATATAAGCATAAGGGTGTCAATCAAAAGAAGCACCGAGCAAAAGAAAGAACAGTTTCCTAATAAGTCAAATAGTCAGAATGATAGGAGTGGTGCTTCGCATCCAACAAAATCACACTCGATGGTAGAACAAACATAGCCCTCATGAAACGGAATCTACCTGCTGAGAGGAAGGATATGTGTACTACAATTAGTGGAGCACATTGATTATTTTTAGTGACCATTGGAATAAGCGTTTTAAAAATATAAACCCAATGAAAGAGATACCTAAACAAGAAGATTTATCAAATTCCGAACAACCGTTATTTACTAAAGTGCATGTGGTATCCCATCTGCGCCAAAAACCCATCGAATAGAGAATCTGCTTTGTGGCCATTCAACCAGATGACCCTGCTGTACACAACAAATACTTAACCACATTTCGCAATTCAAATAAATTACTCCACTGTTAAATTGATGAATATAAGCATAAGGGTGTCAATCAAAAGAAGCACCGAGCAAAAGAAAGAACAGTTTCCTAATAAGTCAAATAGTCAGAATGATAGGAGTGGTGCTTCGCATCCAACAAAATCACACTCGATGGTAGAACAAACATAGCCCTCATGAAACGGAATCTACCTGCTGAGAGGAAGGATATGTGTACTACAATTAGTGGAGCACATTGATTATTTTTAGTGACCATTGGAATAAGCGTTTTAAAAATATAAACCCAATGAAAGAGATACCTAAACAAGAAGATTTATCAAATTCCGAACAACCGTTATTTACTAAAGTGCATGTGGTATCCCATCTGCGCCAAAAACCCATCGAATGGAGAATCTGCTTTGTGGCCATTCAACCAGATGACCCTGCTGTACACAACAAATACTTAACCACATTTCGCAATTCAAATAAATTACTCCACTGTTAAATTGATGAATATAAGCATAAGGGTGGCAATCAAAAGAAGCACCGAGCAAAAGAAAGAACAGTTTCCTAATAAGTCCAATAGTCAGAATGATAGGAGTGGTGCTTCGCATCCAACAAAATCACACTCGATGGTAGAACAAACATAGCCCACATGAAACGGAATCTACCTGCTGAGAGGAAGGATATGTGTATTACAATTAGTGGAGCACATTGATTATTTTTAGTGACCATTGGAATAAGCGTTTTAAAAATATAAACCCAATGAAAGAGATACCTAAACAAGAAGATTTATCAAATTCCGAACAACCGTTATTTACTAAAGTGCATGTGGTATCCCATCTGCGCCAAAAACCCATCGAATAGAGAATCTGCTTTGTGGCCATTCAACCAGATGACCCTGCTGTACACAACAAATACTTAACCACATTTCGCAATTCAAATAAATTACTCCACTGTTAAATTGATGAATATAAGCATAAGGGTGTCAATCAAAAGAAGCACCGAGCAAAAGAAAGAACAGTTTACTAATAAGTCAAATAGTCAGAATGATAGGAGTGGTGCTTCGCATCCAACAAAATCACACCCGATGGTAGAACAAACATAGCCCACATGAAACGGAATGTACCTGCTGAGAGGAAGGATATGTGTACTACAATTAGTGGAGCACATTGATTATTTTTAGTGACCACTGGAATAAGTGTTTTAAAAATATAAACCCAATGAAAGAGATACCTAAACAAGAAGATTTATCAAATTCCGAACAACCGTTATTTACTAAAGTGCATGTGGTATCCCATCTGCGCCAAAAACCCATCGAATGGAGAATCTGCTTTGTGGCCATTCAACCAGATGACCCTGCTGTACACAACAAATACTTAACCACATTTCGCAATTCAAATAAATTACTCCACTGTTAAATTGATGAATATAAGCATAAGGGTGTCAATCAAAAGAAGCACCGAGCAAAAGAAAGAACAGTTTCCTAATAAGTCAAATAGTCAGAATGATAGGAGTGGTGCTTCGCATCCAACAAAATCACACTCGATGGTAGAACAAACATAGCCCTCATGAAACGGAATCTACCTGCTGAGAGGAAGGATATGTGTACTACAATTAGTGGAGCACATTGATTATTTTTAGTGACCGTTGGAATAAGCGTTTTAAAAATATAAACCCAATGAAAGAGATACCTAAACAAGAAGATTTATCAAATTCCAAATAACCGTTATTTAGTAAAGTGCATGTGGTATCCCATCTGCGCCAAAAACCCATCGAATAGAGAATCTGCTTTGTGGCCATTCAACAAGATGACCCTGCTGTACACAACAAATACTTAACCACATTTCGCAATTCAAATAAATTACTCCACTGTTAAATTGATGAATATAAGCATAAGGGTGTCAATCAAAAGAAGCACCGAGCAAAAGAAAGAACACTTTCCTAATAAGTCAAATAGTCAGAATGATAGGAGTGGTGCTTCGCATCCAACAAAATCACACTCGATGGTAGAACAAACATAGCCCACATGAAACGGAATCTACCTGCTGAGAGGAAGGATATGTGTATTACAATTAGTGGAGCACATTGATGATTTTTAGTGACCATTGGAATAAGCGTTTTAAAAATATAAACCCAATGAAAGAGATACCTAAACAAGAAGATTTATCAAATTCCGAACAACCGTTATTTACTAAAGTGCATGTGGTATCCCATCTGCGCCAAAAACCCATCGAATAGAGAATCTGCTTTGTGGCCATTCAACCAGATGACCCTGCTGTACACAACAAATACTTAACCACATTTCGCAATTCAAATAAATTACTCCACTGTTAAATTGATGAATATAAGCATAAGGGTGTCAATCAAAAGAAGCACCGAGCAAAAGAAAGAACAGTTTCCTAATAAGTCAAATAGTCAGAATGATAGGAGTGGTGCTTCACATCCAACAAAATCACACTCGATGGTAGAACAAACATAGGCCTCATGAAACGGAATCTACCTGCTGAGAGAAAGGATATGTGTACTACAATTAGTGGAGCACATTGATTATTTTTAGTGACCATTGGAATAAGCGTTTTAAAAATATAAACCCAATGAAAGAGATACCTAAACAAGAAGATTTATCAAATTCCGAACAACCGTTATTTACTAAAGTGCATGTGGTATCCCATCTGCGCCAAAAACCCATCGAATAGAGAATCTGCTTTATGGCCATTCAACAAGATGACCCTGCTGTACACAACAAATACTTAACCACATTTCGCAATTCAAATAAATTACTCCACTGTTAAATTGATGAATATAAGCATAAGGGTGTCAATCAAAAGAAGCACCGAGCAAAAGAAAGAACAGTTTCCTAATAAGTCAAATAGTCAGAATGATAGGAGTGGTGCTTCGCATCCAACAAAATCACACTCGATGGTAGAACAAACATAGCCCTCATGAAACGGAATCTACCTGCTGAGAGGAAGGATATGTGTACTAATATTAGTGGAGCACATTGATTATTTTTAGTGACCATTGGAATAAGCGTTTTAAAAATATAAACCCAATGAAAGAGATACCTAAACAAGAAGATTTATCAAATTCCAAACAACCGTTATTTAGTAAAGTGCATGTGGTATCCTACTTGCGCCAAAATCCCATCGAATGGAGAATCTGCTTTGTGGCCATTCAACCAGATGACCCTGCTGTACACAACAAATACTTTACCGCATTTCGCAATTCAAATAAATTACTCCACTGTTAAATTGATGAATATAAGCATAAGGGTGTCAATCAAAAGAAGCACCGAGCAAAAGAAAGAACAGTTTCCTAATAAGTCAAATAGTCAGAATGATAGGAGTGGTGCTTCACATCCAACAAAATCACACTCGATGGTAGAACAAACATAGGCCTCATGAAACGGAATCTACCTGCTGAGAGAAAGGATATGTGTACTACAATTAGTGGAGCACATTGATTATTTTTAGTGGCCATTGGAATAAGCGTTTTAAAAATATAAACCCAATGAAAGAGATACCTAAACAAGAAGATTTATCAAATTCCGAACAACCGTTATTTACTAAAGTGCATGTGGTATCCCATCTGCGCCAAAAACCCATCGAATAGAGAATCTGCTTTATGGCCATTCAACAAGATGACCCTGCTGTACACAACAAATACTTAACCACATTTCGCAATTCAAATAAATTACTCCACTGTTAAATTGATGAATATAAGCATAAGGGTGTCAATCAAAAGAAGCACCGAGCAAAAGAAAGAACAGTTTCCTAATAAGTCAAATAGTCAGAATGATAGGAGTGGTGCTTCGCATCCAACAAAATCACACTCGATGGTAGAACAAACATAGCCCACATGAAACGGAATCTACCTGCTGAGAGGAAGGATATGTGTACTACAATTAGTGGAGCACATTGATTATTTTTAGTGACCATTGGAATAAGCGTTTTAAAAATATAAACCCAATGAAAGATATACCTAAACAAGAAGATTTATCAAATTCCAAACAACCGTTATTTAGTAAAGTGCATGTGGTATCCCATCTGCGCCAAAAACCCATCGAATGGAGAATCTGCTTTGTGGCCATTCAACCAGATGACCCTGCTGTACACAACAAATACTTAACCACATTTCGCAATTCAAATAAATTACTCCACTGTTAAATTGATGAATATAAGCATAAGGGTGTCAATCAAAAGAAGCACCGAGCAAAAGAAAGAACACTTTCCTAATAAGTCAAATAGTCAGAATGATAGGAGTGGTGCTTCGCATCCAACAAAATCACACTCGATGGTAGAACAAACATAGCCCTCATGAAACGGAATCTACCTGCTGAGAGGAAGGATATGTGTACTACAATTAGTGGAGCACATTGATTATTTTTAGTGACCATTGGAATAAGCGTTTTAAAAATATAAACCCAATGAAAGAGATACCTAAACAAGAAGATTTATCAAATTCCGAACAACCGTTATTTACTAAAGTGCATGTGGTATCCCATCTGCGCCAAAAACCCATCGAATAGAGAATCTGCTTTGTGGCCATTCAACCAGATGACCCTGCTGTACACAACAAATACTTAACCACATTTCGCAATTCAAATAAATTACTCCACTGTTAAATTGATGAATATAAGCATAAGGGTGTCAATCAAAAGAAGCACCGAGCAAAAGAAGGAACAGTTTCCTAATAAGTCAAATAGTCAGAATGATAGGAGTGGTGCTTCGCATCCAACAAAATCACGATCGATGGTAGAACAAACATAGCCCTCATGAAACGGAATCTACCTGCTGAGAGGAAGGATATGTGTACTACAATTAGTGGAGCACATTGATTATTTTTAGTGACCATTGGAATAAGCGTTTTAAAAATATAAACCCAATGAAAGAGATACCTAAACAAGAAGATTTATCAAATTCCGAACAACCGTTATTTACTAAAGTGCATGTGGTATCCCATCTGCGCCAAAAACCCATCGAATGGAGAATCTGCTTTGTGGCCATTCAACCAGATGACCCTGCTGTACACAACAAATACTTAACCACATTTCGCAATTCAAATAAATTACTCCACTGTTAAATTGATGAATATAAGCATAAGGGTGGCAATCAAAAGAAGCACCGAGCAAAAGAAAGAACAGTTTCCTAATAAGTCAAATAGTCAGAATGATAGGAGTGGTGCTTCGCATCCAACAAAATCACACTCGATGGTAGAACAAACATAGCCCACATGAAACGGAATCTACCTGCTGAGAGGAAGGATATGTGTATTACAATTAGTGGAGCACATTGATTATTTTTAGTGACCATTGGAATAAGCGTTTTAAAAATATAAACCCAATGAAAGAGATACCTAAACAAGAAGATTTATCAAATTCCCAACAACCGTTATTTACTAAAGTGCATGTGGTATCCCATCTGCGCCAAAAACCCATCGAATAGAGAATCTGCTTTGTGGCCATTCAACCAGATGACCCTGCTGTACACAACAAATACTTAACCACATTTCGCAATTCAAATAAATTACTCCACTGTTAAATTGATGAATATAAGCATAAGGGTGTCAATCAAAAGAAGCACCGAGCAAAAGAAAGAACAGTTTACTAATAAGTCAAATAGTCAGAATGATAGGAGTGGTGCTTCGCATCCAACAAAATCACACTCGATGGTAGAACAAACATAGCCCTCATGAAACGGAATCTACCTGCTGAGAGGAAGGATATGTGTACTAATATTAGTGGAGCACATTGATTATTTTTAGTGACCATTGGAATAAGCGTTTTAAAAATATAAACCCAATGAAAGAGATACCTAAACAAGAAGATTTATCAAATTCCAAACAACCGTTATTTAGTAAAGTGCATGTGGTATCCTACTTGCGCCAAAATCCCATCGAATGGAGAATCTGCTTTGTGGCCATTCAACCAGATGACCCTGCTGTACACAACAAATACTTTACCGCATTTCGCAATTCAAATAAATTACTCCACTGTTAAATTGATGAATATAAGCATAAGGGTGTCAATCAAAAGAAGCACCGAGCAAAAGAAAGAACAGTTTCCTAATAAGTCAAATAGTCAGAATGATAGGAGTGGTGCTTCACATCCAACAAAATCACACTCGATGGTAGAACAAACATAGGCCTCATGAAACGGAATCTACCTGCTGAGAGAAAGGATATGTGTACTACAATTAGTGGAGCACATTGATTATTTTTAGTGACCATTGGAATAAGCGTTTTAAAAATATAAACCCAATGAAAGAGATACCTAAACAAGAAGATTTATCAAATTCCGAACAACCGTTATTTACTAAAGTGCATGTGGTATCCCATCTGCGCCAAAAACCCATCGAATAGAGAATCTGCTTTATGGCCATTCAACAAGATGACCCTGCTGTACACAACAAATACTTAACCACATTTCGCAATTCAAATAAATTACTCCACTGTTAAATTGATGAATATAAGCATAAGGGTGTCAATCAAAAGAAGCACCGAGCAAAAGAAAGAACAGTTTCCTAATAAGTCAAATAGTCAGAATGATAGGAGTGGTGCTTCGCATCCAACAAAATCACACTCGATGGTAGAACAAACATAGCCCACATGAAACGGAATCTACCTGCTGAGAGGAAGGATATGTGTACTACAATTAGTGGAGCACATTGATTATTTTTAGTGACCATTGGAATAAGCGTTTTAAAAATATAAACCCAATGAAAGAGATACCTAAACAAGAAGATTTATCAAATTCCAAACAACCGTTATTTAGTAAAGTGCATGTGGTATCCCATCTGCGCCAAAAACCCATCGAATGGAGAATCTGCTTTGTGGCCATTCAACCAGATGACCCTGCTGTACACAACAAATACTTAACCACATTTCGCAATTCAAATAAATTACTCCACTGTTAAATTGATGAATATAAGCATAAGGGTGGCAATCAAAAGAAGCACCGAGCAAAAGAAAGAACAGTTTCCTAATAAGTCAAATAGTCAGAATGATAGGAGTGGTGCTTCGCATCCAACAAAATCACACTCGATGGTAGAACAAACATAGCCCTCATGAAACGGAATCTACCTGCTGAGAGGAAGGATATGTGTACTACAATTAGTGGAGCACATTGATTATTTTTAGTGACCATTGGAATAAGCGTTTTAAAAATATAAACCCAATGAAAGAGATACCTAAACAAGAAGATTTATCAAATTCCGAACAACCGTTATTTACTAAAGTGCATGTGGTATCCCATCTGCGCCAAAAACCCATCGAATAGAGAATCTGCTTTGTGGCCATTCAACCAGATGACCCTGCTGTACACAACAAATACTTAACCACATTTCGCAATTCAAATAAATTACTCCACTGTTAAATTGATGAATATAAGCATAAGGGTGTCAATCACAAGAAGCACCGAGCAAAAGAAAGAACAGTTTCCTAATAAGTCAAATAGTCAGAATGATAGGAGTGGTGCTTCGCATCCAACAAAATCACACTCGATGGTAGAACAAACATAGCCCTCATGAAACGGAATCTACCTGCTGAGAGGAAGGATATGTGTACTACAATTAGTGGAGCACATTGATTATTTTTAGTGACCATTGGAATAAGCGTTTTAAAAATATAAACCCAATGAAGAGATACCTAAACAAGAAGATTTATCAAATTCCGAACAACCGTTATTTAGTAAAGTGCATGTGGTATCCCATCTGCGCCAAAAACCCATCGAATGGAGAATCTGCTTTGTGGCCATTCAACCAGATGACCCTGCTGTACACAACAAATACTTAACCACATTTCGCAATTCAAATAAATTACTCCACTGTTAAATTGATGAATATAAGCATAAGGGTGTCAATCAAAAGAAGCACCGAGCAAAAGAAAGAACACTTTCCTAATAAGTCAAATAGTCAGAATGATAGGAGTGGTGCTTCGCATCCAACAAAATCACACTCGATGGTAGAACAAACATAGCCCTCATGAAACGGAATCTACCTGCTGAGAGGAAGGATATGTGTACTACAATTAGTGGAGCACATTGATTATTTTTAGTGACCATTGGAATAAGCGTTTTAAAAATATAAACCCAATGAAAGAGATACCTAAACAAGAAGATTTATCAAATTCCGAACAACCGTTATTTACTAAAGTGCATGTGGTATCCCATCTGCGCCAAAAACCCATCGAATAGAGAATCTGCTTTGTGGCCATTCAACCAGATGACCCTGCTGTACACAACAAATACTTAACCACATTTCGCAATTCAAATAAATTACTCCACTGTTAAATTGATGAATATAAGCATAAGGGTGTCAATCAAAAGAAGCACCGAGCAAAAGAAAGAACAGTTTCCTAATAAGTCAAATAGTCAGAATGATAGGAGTGGTGCTTCGCATCCAACAAAATCACACTCGATGGTAGAACAAACATCGCCCTCATGAAACGGAATCTACCTGCTGAGAGGAAGGATATGTGTACTACAATTAGTGGAGCACATTGATTATTTTTAGTGACCATTGGAATAAGCGTTTTAAAAATATAAACCCAATGAAAGAGATACCTAAACAAGATTTATCAAATTCCGAACAACCGTTATTTACTAAAGTGCATGTGGTATCCCATCTGCGCCAAAAACCCATCGAATGGAGAATCTGCTTTGTGGCCATTCAACCAGATGACCCTGCTGTACACAACAAATACTTAACCACATTTCGCAATTCAAATAAATTACTCCACTGTTAAATTGATGAATATAAGCATAAGGGTGGCAATCAAAAGAAGCACCGAGCAAAAGAAAGAACAGTTTCCTAATAAGTCCAATAGTCAGAATGATAGGAGTGGTGCTTCGCATCCAACAAAATCACACTCGATGGTAGAACAAACATAGCCCACATGAAACGGAATCTACCTGCTGAGAGGAAGGATATGTGTATTACAATTAGTGGAGCACATTGATTATTTTTAGTGACCATTGGAATAAGCGTTTTAAAAATATAAACCCAATGAAAGAGATACCTAAACAAGAAGATTTATCAAATTCCGAACAACCGTTATTTACTAAAGTGCATGTGGTATCCCATCTGCGCCAAAAACCCATCGAATAGAGAATCTGCTTTGTGGCCATTCAACCAGATGACCCTGCTGTACACAACAAATACTTAACCACATTTCGCAATTCAAATAAATTACTCCACTGTTAAATTGATGAATATAAGCATAAGGGTGTCAATCAAAAGAAGCACCGAGCAAAAGAAAGAACAGTTTACTAATAAGTCAAATAGTCAGAATGATAGGAGTGGTGCTTCGCATCCAACAAAATCACACCCGATGGTAGAACAAACATAGCCCACATGAAACGGAATGTACCTGCTGAGAGGAAGGATATGTGTACTACAATTAGTGGAGCACATTGATTATTTTTAGTGACCACTGGAATAAGTGTTTTAAAAATATAAACCCAATGAAAGAGATACCTAAACGAGAAGATTTATCAAATTCCGAACAACCGTTATTTACTAAAGTGCATGTGGTATCCCATCTGCGCCAAAAACCCATCGAATGGAGAATCTGCTTTGTGGCCATTCAACCAGATGACCCTGCTGTACACAACAAATACTTAACCACATTTCGCAATTCAAATAAATTACTCCACTGTTAAATTGATGAATATAAGCATAAGGGTGTCAATCAAAAGAAGCACCGAGCAAAAGAAAGAACAGTTTCCTAATAAGTCAAATAGTCAGAATGATAGGAGTGGTGCTTCGCATCCAACAAAATCACACTCGATGGTAGAACAAACATAGCCCTCATGAAACGGAATCTACCTGCTGAGAGGAAGGATATGTGTACTACAATTAGTGGAGCACATTGATTATTTTTAGTGACCGTTGGAATAAGCGTTTTAAAAATATAAACCCAATGAAAGAGATACCTAAACAAGAAGATTTATCAAATTCCAAATAACCGTTATTTAGTAAAGTGCATGTGGTATCCCATCTGCGCCAAAAACCCATCAAATAGAGAATCTGCTTTGTGGCCATTCAACAAGATGACCCTGCTGTACACAACAAATACTTAACCACATTTCGCAATTCAAATAAATTACTCCACTGTTAAATTGATGAATATAAGCATAAGGGTGTCAATCAAAAGAAGCACCGAGCAAAAGAAAGAACACTTTCCTAATAAGTCAAATAGTCAGAATGATAGGAGTGGTGCTTCGCATCCAACAAAATCACACTCGATGGTAGAACAAACATAGCCCACATGAAACGGAATCTACCTGCTGAGAGGAAGGATATGTGTACTACAATTAGTGGAGCACATTGATTATTTTTAGTGACCGTTGGAATAAGCGTTTTAAAAATATAAACCCAATGAAAGAGATACCTAAACAAGAAGATTTATCAAATTCCGAACAACCGTTATTTACTAAAGTGCATGTGGTATCCCATCTGCGCCAAAAACCCATCGAATAGAGAATCTGCTTTATGGCCATTCAACAAGATGACCCTGCTGTACACAACAAATACTTAACCACATTTCGCAATTCAAATAAATTACTCCACTGTTAAATTGATGAATATAAGCATAAGGGTGTCAATCAAAAGAAGCACCGAGCAAAAGAAAGAACACTTTCCTAATAAGTCAAATAGTCAGAATGATAGGAGTGGTGCTTCGCATCCAACAAAATCACACTCGATGGTAGAACAAACATAGCCCTCATGAAACGGAATCTACCTGCTGAGAGGAAGGATATGTGTACTAATATTAGTGGAGCACATTGATTATTTTTAGTGACCATTGGAATAAGCGTTTTAAAAATATAAACCCAATGAAAGAGATACCTAAACAAGAAGATTTATCAAATTCAAAACAACCGTTATTTAGTAAAGTGCATGTGGTATCCTACTTGCGCCAAAATCCCATCGAATGGAGAATCTGCTTTGTGGCCATTCAACCAGATGACCCTGCTGTACACAACAAATACTTTACCGCATTTCGCAATTCAAATAAATTACTCCACTGTTAAATTGATGAATATAAGCATAAGGGTGTCAATCAAAAGAAGCACCGAGCAAAAGAAAGAACAGTTTCCTAATAAGTCAAATAGTCAGAATGATAGGAGTGGTGCTTCACATCCAACAAAATCACACTCGATGGTAGAACAAACATAGGCCTCATGAAACGGAATCTACCTGCTGAGAGAAAGGATATGTGTACTACAATTAGTGGAGCACATTGATTATTTTTAGTGACCATTGGAATAAGCGTTTTAAAAATATAAACCCAATGAAAGAGATACCTAAACAAGAAGATTTATCAAATTCCGAACAACCGTTATTTACTAAAGTGCATGTGGTATCCCATCTGCGCCAAAAACCCATCGAATAGAGAATCTGCTTTATGGCCATTCAACAAGATGACCCTGCTGTACACAACAAATACTTAACCACATTTCGCAATTCAAATAAATTACTCCACTGTTAAATTGATGAATATAAGCATAAGGGTGTCAATCAAAAGAAGCACCGAGCAAAAGAAAGAACAGTTTCCTAATAAGTCAAATAGTCAGAATGATAGGAGTGGTGCTTCGCATCCAACAAAATCACACTCGATGGTAGAACAAACATAGCCCACATGAAACGGAATCTACCTGCTGAGAGGGAGGATATGTGTACTACAATTAGTGGAGCACATAGATTATTTTTAGTGACCATTGGAATAAGCGTTTTAAAAATATAAACCCAATGAAAGAGATACCTAAACAAGAAGATTTATCAAATTCCAAACAACCGTTATTTAGTAAAGTGCATGTGGTATCCCATCTGCGCCAAAAACCCATCGAATGGAGAATCTGCTTTGTGGCCATTCAACCAGATGACCCTGCTGTACACAACAAATACTTAACCACATTTCGCAATTCAAATAAATTACTCCACTGTTAAATTGATGAATATAAGCATAAGGGTGTCAATCAAAAGAAGCACCGAGCAAAAGAAAGAACAGTTTCCTAATAAGTCAAATAGTCAGAATGATAGGAGTGGTGCTTCGCATCCAACAAAATCACACTCGATGGTAGAACAAACATAGCCCTCATGAAACGGAATCTACCTGCTGAGAGGAAGGATATGTGTACTACAATTAGTGGAGCACATTGATTATTTTTAGTGACCATTGGAATAAGCGTTTTAAAAATATAAACCCAATGAAAGAGATACCTAAACAAGAAGATTTATCAAATTCCGAACAACCGTTATTTACTAAAGTGCATGTGGTATCCCATCTGCGCCAAAAACCCATCGAATAGAGAATCTGCTTTGTGGCCATTCAACCAGATGACCCTGCTGTACACAACAAATACTTAACCACATTTCGCAATTCAAATAAATTACTCCACTGTTAAATTGATGAATATAAGCATAAGGGTGTCAATCAAAAGAAGCACCGAGCAAAAGAAAGAACAGTTTCCTAATAAGTCAAATAGTCAGAATGATAGGAGTGGTGCTTCGCATCCAACAAAATCACACTCGATGGTAGAACAAACATAGCCCTCATGAAACGGAATCTACCTGCTGAGAGGAAGGATATGTGTACTACAATTAGTGGAGCACATTGATTATTTTTAGTGACCATTGGAATAAGCGTTTTAAAAATATAAACCCAATGAAAGAGATACCTAAACAAGAAGATTTATCAAATTCCGAACAACCGTTATTTACTAAAGTGCATGTGGTATCCCATCTGCGCCAAAAACCCATCGAATGGAGAATCTGCTTTGTGGCCATTCAACCAGATGACCCTGCTGTACACAACAAATACTTAACCACATTTCGCAATTCAAATAAATTACTCCACTGTTAAATTGATGAATATAAGCATAAGGGTGTCAATCACAAGAAGCACCGAGCAAAAGAAAGAACAGTTTCCTAATAAGTCAAATAGTCAGAATGATAGGAGTGGTGCTTCGCATCCAACAAAATCACACTCGATGGTAGAACAAACATAGCCCTCATGAAACGGAATCTACCTGCTGAGAGGAAGGATATGTGTACTACAATTAGTGGAGCACATTGATTATTTTTAGTGACCATTGGAATAAGCGTTTTAAAAATATAAACCCAATGAAAGAGATACCTAAACAAGAAGATTTATCAAATTCCGAACAACCGTTATTTACTAAAGTGCATGTGGTATCCCATCTGCGCCAAAAACCCATCGAATGGAGAATCTGCTTTGTGGCCATTCAACCAGATGACCCTGCTGTACACAACAAATACTTAACCACATTTCGCAATTCAAATAAATTACTCCACTGTTAAATTGATGAATATAAGCATAAGGGTGGCAATCAAAAGAAGCACCGAGCAAAAGAAAGAACAGTTTCCTAATAAGTCCAATAGTCAGAATGATAGGAGTGGTGCTTCGCATCCAACAAAATCACACTCGATGGTAGAACAAACATAGCCCACATGAAACGGAATCTACCTGCTGAGAGGAAGGATATGTGTATTACAATTAGTGGAGCACATTGATTATTTTTAGTGACCATTGGAATAAGCGTTTTAAAAATATAAACCCAATGAAAGAGATACCTAAACAAGAAGATTTATCAAATTCCGAACAACCGTTATTTACTAAAGTGCATGTGGTATCCCATCTGCGCCAAAAACCCATCGAATAGAGAATCTGCTTTGTGGCCATTCAACCAGATGACCCTGCTGTACACAACAAATACTTAACCACATTTCGCAATTCAAATAAATTACTCCACTGTTAAATTGATGAATATAAGCATAAGGGTGTCAATCAAAAGAAGCACCGAGCAAAAGAAAGAACAGTTTACTAATAAGTCAAATAGTCAGAATGATAGGAGTGGTGCTTCGCATCCAACAAAATCACACCCGATGGTAGAACAAACATAGCCCACATGAAACGGAATGTACCTGCTGAGAGGAAGGATATGTGTACTACAATTAGTGGAGCACATTGATTATTTTTAGTGACCACTGGAATAAGTGTTCTAAAAATATAAACCCAATGAAAGAGATACCTAAACAAGAAGATTTATCAAATTCCGAACAACCGTTATTTACTAAAGTGCATGTGGTATCCCATCTGCACCAAAAACCCATCGAATGGAGAATCTGCTTTGTGGCCATTCAACCAGATGACCCTGCTGTACACAACAAATACTTAACCACATTTCGCAATTCAAATAAATTACTCCACTGTTAAATTGATGAATATAAGCATAAGGGTGTCAATCAAAAGAAGCACCGAGCAAAAGAAAGAACAGTTTCCTAATAAGTCAAATAGTCAGAATGATAGGAGTGGTGCTTCGCATCCAACAAAATCACACTCGATGGTAGAACAAACATAGCCCTCATGAAACGGAATCTACCTGCTGAGAGGAAGGATATGTGTACTACAATTAGTGGAGCACATTGATTATTTTTAGTGACCGTTGGAATAAGCGTTTTAAAAATATAAACCCAATGAAAGAGATACCTAAACAAGAAGATTTATCAAATTCCAAATAACCGTTATTTAGTAAAGTGCATGTGGTATCCCATCTGCGCCAAAAACCCATCGAATAGAGAATCTGCTTTGTGGCCATTCAACAAGATGACCCTGCTGTACACAACAAATACTTAACCACATTTCGCAATTCAAATAAATTACTCCACTGTTAAATTGATGAATATAAGCATAAGGGTGTCAATCAAAAGAAGCACCGAGCAAAAGAAAGAACACTTTCCTAATAAGTCAAATAGTCAGAATGATAGGAGTGGTGCTTCGCATCCAACAAAATCACACTCGATGGTAGAACAAACATAGCCCTCATGAAACAGAATCTACCTGCTGAGAGGAAGGATATGTGTACTAATATTAGTGGAGCACATTGATTATTTTTAGTGACCATTGGAATAAGCGTTTTAAAAATATAAACCCAATGAAAGAGATACCTAAACAAGAAGATTAATCAAATTCCAAACAACCGTTATTTAGTAAAGTGCATGTGGTATCCTACTTGCGCCAAAATCCCATCGAATGGAGAATCTGCTTTGTGGCCATTCAACCAGATGACCCTGCTGTACACAACAAATACTTTACCGCATTTCGCAATTCAAATAAATTACTCCACTGTTAAATTGATGAATATAAGCATAAGGGTGTCAATCAAAAGAAGCACCAAGCAAAAGAAAGAACAGTTTCCTAATAAGTCAAATAGTCAGAATGATAGGAGTGGTGCTTCGCATCCAACAAAATCACACTCGATGGTAGAACAAACATAGCCCTCATGAAACGGAATCTACCTGCTGAGAGAAAGGATATGTGTACTACAATTAGTGGAGCACATTGATTATTTTTAGTGACCATTGGAATAAGCGTTTTAAAAATATAAACCCAATGAAAGAGATACCTAAACAAGAAGATTTATCAAATTCCGAACAACCGTTATTTAGTAAAGTGCATGTGGTATCCCATCTGCGCCAAAAACCCATCGAATGGAGAATCTGCTTTGTGGCCATTCAACCAGATGACCCTGCTGTACACAACAAATACTTAACCACATTTCGCAATTCAAATAAATTACTCCACTGTTAAATTGATGAATATAAGCATAAGGGTGTCAATCAAAAGAAGCACCGAGCAAAAGAAAGAACAGTTTCCTAATAAGTCAAATAGTCAGAATGATAGGAGTGGTGCTTCGCATCCAACAAAATCACACTCGATGGTAGAACAAACATAGCCCTCATGAAACGGAATCTACCTGCTGAGAGGAAGGATATGTGTACTACAATTAGTGGAGCACATTGATTATTTTTAGTGACCATTGGAATAAGCGTTTTAAAAATATAAACCCAATGAAAGAGATACCTAAACAAGAAGATTTATCAAATTCCGAACAACCGTTATTTACTAAAGTGCATGTGGTATCCCATCTGCGCCAAAAACCCATCGAATAGAGAATCTGCTTTGTGGCCATTCAACCAGATGACCCTGCTGTACACAACAAATACTTAACCACATTTCGCAATTCAAATAAATTACTCCACTGTTAAATTGATGAATATAAGCATAAGGGTGTCAATCAAAAGAAGCACCGAGCAAAAGAAAGAACAGTTTCCTAATAAGTCAAATAGTCAGAATGATAGGAGTGGTGCTTCGCATCCAACAAAATCACACTCGATGGTAGAACAAACATAGCCCTCATGAAACGGAATCTACCTGCTGAGAGGAAGGATATGTGTACTACAATTAGTGGAGCACATTGATTATTTTTAGTGACCATTGGAATAAGCGTTTTAAAAATATAAACCCAATGAAAGAGATACCTAAACAAGAAGATTTATCAAATTCCGAACAACCGTTATTTACTAAAGTGCATGTGGTATCCCATCTGCGCCAAAAACCCATCGAATGGAGAATCTGCTTTGTGGCCATTCAACCAGATGACCCTGCTGTACACAACAAATACTTAACCACATTTCGCAATTCAAATAAATTACTCCACTGTTAAATTGATGAATATAAGCATAAGGGTGGCAATCAAAAGAAGCACCGAGCAAAAGAAAGAACAGTTTCCTAATAAGTCCAATAGTCAGAATGATAGGAGTGGTGCTTCGCATCCTACAAAATCACACTCGATGGTAGAACAAACATAGCCCACATGAAACGGAATCTACCTGCTGAGAGGAAGGATATGTGTATTACAATTAGTGGAGCACATTGATTATTTTTAGTGACCATTGGAATAAGCGTTTTAAAAATATAAACCCAATGAAAGAGATACCTAAACAAGAAGATTTATCAAATTCCGAACAACCGTTATTTACTAAAGTGCATGTGGTATCCCATCTGCGCCAAAAACCCATCGAATAGAGAATCTGCTTTGTGGCCATTCAACCAGATGACCCTGCTGTACACAACAAATACTTAACCACATTTCGCAATTCAAATAAATTACTCCACTGTTAAATTGATGAATATAAGCATAAGGGTGTCAATCAAAAGAAGCACCGAGCAAAAGAAAGAACAGTTTACTAATAAGTCAAATAGTCAGAATGATAGGAGTGGTGCTTCGCATCCAACAAAATCACACCCGATGGTAGAACAAACATAGCCCACATGAAACGGAATGTACCTGCTGAGAGGAAGGATATGTGTACTACAATTAGTGGAGCACATTGATTATTTTTAGTGACCACTGGAATAAGTGTTTTAAAAATATAAACCCAATGAAAGAGATACCTAAACAAGAAGATTTATCAAATTCCGAACAACCGTTATTTACTAAAGTGCATGTGGTATCCCATCTGCGCCAAAAACCCATCGAATGGAGAATCTGCTTTGTGGCCATTCAACCAGATGACCCTGCTGTACACAACAAATACTTAACCACATTTCGCAATTCAAATAAATTACTCCACTGTTAAATTGATGAATATAAGCATAAGGGTGTCAATCAAAAGAAGCACCGAGCAAAAGAAAGAACAGTTTCCTAATAAGTCAAATAGTCAGAATGATAGGAGTGGTGCTTCGCATCCAACAAAATCACACTCGATGGTAGAACAAACATAGCCCTCATGAAACGGAATCTACCTGCTGAGAGGAAGGATATGTGTACTACAATTAGTGGAGCACATTGATTATTTTTAGTGACCGTTGGAATAAGCGTTTTAAAAATATAAACCCAATGAAAGAGATACCTAAACAAGAAGATTTATCAAATTCCAAATAACCGTTATTTAGTAAAGTGCATGTGGTATCCCATCTGCGCCAAAAACCCATCGAATAGAGAATCTGCTTTGTGGCCATTCAACAAGATGACCCTGCTGTACACAACAAATACTTAACCACATTTCGCAATTCAAATAAATTACTCCACTGTTAAATTGATGAATATAAGCATAAGGGTGTCAATCAAAAGAAGCACCGAGCAAAAGAAAGAACACTTTCCTAATAAGTCAAATAGTCAGAATGATAGGAGTGGTGCTTCGCATCCAACAAAATCACACTCGATGGTAGAACAAACATAGCCCACATGAAACGGAATCTACCTGCTGAGAGGAAGGATATGTGTATTACAATTAGTGGAGCACATTGATGATTTTTAGTGACCATTGGAATAAGCGTTTTAAAAATATAAACCCAATGAAAGAGATACCTAAACAAGAAGATTTATCAAATTCAGAACAACCGTTATTTACTAAAGTGCATGTGGTATCCCATCTGCGCCAAAAACCCATCGAATAGAGAATCTGCTTTGTGGCCATTCAACCAGATGACCCTGCTGTACACAACAAATACTTAACCACATTTCGCAATTCAAATAAATTACTCCACTGTTAAATTGATGAATATAAGCATAAGGGTGTCAATCAAAAGAAGCACCGAGCAAAAGAAAGAACAGTTTACTAATAAGTCAAATAGTCAGAATGATAGGAGTGGTGCTTCGCATCCAACAAAATCACACCCGATGGTAGAACAAACATAGCCCACATGAAACGGAATGTACCTGCTGAGAGAAAGGATATGTGTACTACAATTAGTGGAGCACATTGATTATTTTTAGTGACCACTGGAATAAGTGTTTTAAAAATATAAACCCAATGAAAGAGATACCTAAACAAGAAGATTTATCAAATTCCGAACAACCGTTATTTACTAAAGTGCATGTGGTATCCCATCTGCGCCAAAAACCCATCGAATGGAGAATCTGCTTTGTGGCCATTCAACCAGATGACCCTGCTGTACACAACAAATACTTAACCACATTTCGCAATTCAAATAAATTACTCCACTGTTAAATTGATGAATATAAGCATAAGGGTGTCAATCAAAAGAAGCACCGAGCAAAAGAAAGAACAGTTTCCTAATAAGTCAAATAGTCAGAATGATAGGAGTGGTGCTTCGCATCCAACAAAATCACACTCGATGGTAGAACAAACATAGCCCTCATGAAACGGAATCTACCTGCTGAGAGGAAGGATATGTGTACTACAATTAGTGGAGCACATTGATTATTTTTAGTGACCGTTGGAATAAGCGTTTTAAAAATATAAACCCAATGAAAGAGATACCTAAACAAGAAGATTTATCAAATTCCAAATAACCGTTATTTAGTAAAGTGCATGTGGTATCCCATCTGCGCCAAAAACCCATCGAATAGAGAATCTGCTTTGTGGCCATTCAACAAGATGACCCTGCTGTACACAACAAATACTTAACCACATTTCGCAATTCAAATAAATTACTCCACTGTTAAATTGATGAATATAAGCATAAGGGTGTCAATCAAAAGAAGCACCGAGCAAAAGAAAGAACACTTTCCTAATAAGTCAAATAGTCAGAATGATAGGAGTGGTGCTTCGCATCCAACAAAATCACACTCGATGGTAGAACAAACATAGCCCTCATGAAACGGAATCTACCTGCTGAGAGGAAGGATATGTGTACTAATATTAGTGGAGCACATTGATTATTTTTAGTGACCATTGGAATAAGCGTTTTAAAAATATAAACCCAATGAAAGAGATACCTAAACAAGAAGATTAATCAAATTCCAAACAACCGTTATTTAGTAAAGTGCATGTGGTATCCTACTTGCGCCAAAATCCCATCGAATGGAGAATCTGCTTTGTGGCCATTCAACCAGATGACCCTGCTGTACACAACAAATACTTTACCGCATTTCGCAATTCAAATAAATTACTCCACTGTTAAATTGATGAATATAAGCATAAGGGTGTCAATCAAAAGAAGCACCGAGCAAAAGAAAGAACAGTTTCCTAATAAGTCAAATAGTCAGAATGATAGGAGTGGTGCTTCACATCCAACAAAATCACACTCGATGGTAGAACAAACATAGGCCTCATGAAACGGAATCTACCTGCTGAGAGAAAGGATATGTGTACTACAATTAGTGGAGCACATTGATTATTTTTAGTGACCATTGGAATAAGCGTTTTAAAAATATAAACCCAATGAAAGAGATACCTAAACAAGAAGATTTATCAAATTCCGAACAACCGTTATTTACTAAAGTGCATGTGGTATCCCATCTGCGCCAAAAACCCATCGAATAGAGAATCTGCTTTATGGCCATTCAACAAGATGACCCTGCTGTACACAACAAATACTTAACCACATTTCGCAATTCAAATAAATTACTCCACTGTTAAATTGATGAATATAAGCATAAGGGTGTCAATCAAAATAAGCACCGAGCAAAAGAAAGAACACTTTCCTAATAAGTCAAATAGTCAGAATGATAGGAGTGGTGCTTCGCATCCAACAAAATCACACTCGATGGTAGAACAAACATAGCCCTCATGAAACGGAATCTACCTGCTGAGAGGAAGGATATGTGTACTAATATTAGTGGAGCACATTGATTATTTTTAGTGACCATTGGAATAAGCGTTTTAAAAATATAAACCCAATGAAAGAGATACCTAAACAAGAAGATTTATCAAATTCCAAACAACCGTTATTTAGTAAAGTGCATGTGGTATCCTACTTGCGCCAAAATCCCATCGAATGGAGAATCTGCTTTGTGGCCATTCAACCAGATGACCCTGCTGTACACAACAAATACTTTACCGCATTTCGCAATTCAAATAAATTACTCCACTGTTAAATTGATGAATATAAGCATAAGGGTGTCAATCAAAAGAAGCACCGAGCAAAAGAAAGAACAGTTTCCTAATAAGTCAAATAGTCAGAATGATAGGAGTGGTGCTTCACATCCAACAAAATCACACTCGATGGTAGAACAAACATAGGCCTCATGAAACGGAATCTACCTGCTGAGAGAAAGGATATGTGTACTACAATTAGTGGAGCACATTGATTATTTTTAGTGACCATTGGAATAAGCGTTTTAAAAATATAAACCCAATGAAAGAGATACCTAAACAAGAAGATTTATCAAATTCCGAACAACCGTTATTTACTAAAGTGCATGTGGTATCCCATCTGCGCCAAAAACCCATCGAATAGAGAATCTGCTTTATGGCCATTCAACAAGATGACCCTGCTGTACACAACAAATACTTAACCACATTTCGCAATTCAAATAAATTACTCCACTGTTAAATTGATGAATATAAGCATAAGGGTGTCAATCAAAAGAAGCACCGAGCAAAAGAAAGAACACTTTCCTAATAAGTCAAATAGTCAGAATGATAGGAGTGGTGCTTCGCATCCAACAAAATCACACTCGATGGTAGAACAAACATAGCCCTCATGAAACGGAATCTACCTGCTGAGAGGAAGGATATGTGTACTAATATTAGTGGAGCACATTGATTATTTTTAGTGACCATTGGAATAAGCGTTTTAAAAATATAAACCCAATGAAAGAGATACCTAAACAAGAAGATTTATCAAATTCCAAACAACCGTTATTTAGTAAAGTGCATGTGGTATCCTACTTGCGCCAAAATCCCATCGAATGGAGAATCTGCTTTGTGGCCATTCAACCAGATGACCCTGCTGTACACAACAAATACTTTACCGCATTTCGCAATTCAAATAAATTACTCCACTGTTAAATTGATGAATATAAGCATAAGGGTGTCAATCAAAAGAAGCACCGAGCAAAAGAAAGAACAGTTTCCTAATAAGTCAAATAGTCAGAATGATAGGAGTGGTGCTTCACATCCAACAAAATCACACTCGATGGTAGAACAAACATAGGCCTCATGAAACGGAATCTACCTGCTGAGAGAAAGGATATGTGTACTACAATTAGTGGAGCACATTGATTATTTTTAGTGGCCATTGGAATAAGCGTTTTAAAAATATAAACCCAATGAAAGAGATACCTAAACAAGAAGATTTATCAAATTCCGAACAACCGTTATTTACTAAAGTGCATGTGGTATCCCATCTGCGCCAAAAACCCATCGAATAGAGAATCTGCTTTATGGCCATTCAACAAGATGACCCTGCTGTACACAACAAATACTTAACCACATTTCGCAATTCAAATAAATTACTCCACTGTTAAATTGATGAATATAAGCATAAGGGTGTCAATCAAAAGAAGCACCGAGCAAAAGAAAGAACAGTTTCCTAATAAGTCAAATAGTCAGAATGATAGGAGTGGTGCTTCGCATCCAACAAAATCACACTCGATGGTAGAACAAACATAGCCCTCATGAAACGGAATCTACCTGCTGAGAGGAAGGATATGTGTACTACAATTAGTGGAGCACATTGATTATTTTTAGTGACCATTGGAATAAGCGTTTTAAAAATATAAACCCAATGAAAGATATACCTAAACAAGAAGATTTATCAAATTCCAAACAACCGTTATTTAGTAAAGTGCATGTGGTATCCCATCTGCGCCAAAAACCCATCGAATGGAGAATCTGCTTTGTGGCCATTCAACCAGATGACCCTGCTGTACACAACAAATACTTAACCACATTTCGCAATTCAAATAAATTACTCCACTGTTAAATTGATGAATATAAGCATAAGGGTGTCAATCAAAAGAAGCACCGAGCAAAAGAAAGAACACTTTCCTAATAAGTCAAATAGTCAGAATGATAGGAGTGGTGCTTCGCATCCAACAAAATCACACTCGATGGTAGAACAAACATAGCCCACATGAAACGGAATCTACCTGCTGAGAGGGAGGATATGTGTACTACAATTAGTGGAGCACATAGATTATTTTTAGTGACCATTGGAATAAGCGTTTTAAAAATATAAACCCAATGAAAGAGATACCTAAACAAGAAGATTTATCAAATTCCAAACAACCGTTATTTAGTAAAGTGCATGTGGTATCCTACTTGCGCCAAAATCCCATCGAATGGAGAATCTGCTTTGTGGCCATTCAACCAGATGACCCTGCTGTACACAACAAATACTTTACCGCATTTCGCAATTCAAATAAATTACTCCACTGTTAAATTGATGAATATAAGCATAAGGGTGTCAATCAAAAGAAGCACCGAGCAAAAGAAAGAACAGTTTCCTAATAAGTCAAATAGTCAGAATGATAGGAGTGGTGCTTCACATCCAACAAAATCACACTCGATGGTAGAACAAACATAGGCCTCATGAAACGGAATCTACCTGCTGAGAGAAAGGATATGTGTACTACAATTAGTGGAGCACATTGATTATTTTTAGTGACCATTGGAATAAGCGTTTTAAAAATATAAACCCAATGAAAGAGATACCTAAACAAGAAGATTTATCAAATTCCGAACAACCGTTATTTACTAAAGTGCATGTGGTATCCCATCTGCGCCAAAAACCCATCGAATAGAGAATCTGCTTTATGGCCATTCAACAAGATGACCCTGCTGTACACAACAAATACTTAACCACATTTCGCAATTCAAATAAATTACTCCACTGTTAAATTGATGAATATAAGCATAAGGGTGTCAATCAAAAGAAGCACCGAGCAAAAGAAAGAACAGTTTCCTAATAAGTCAAATAGTCAGAATGATAGGAGTGGTGCTTCGCATCCAACAAAATCACACTCGATGGTAGAACAAACATAGCCCACATGAAACGGAATCTACCTGCTGAGAGGGAGGATATGTGTACTACAATTAGTGGAGCACATAGATTATTTTTAGTGACCATTGGAATAAGCGTTTTAAAAATATAAACCCAATGAAAGAGATACCTAAACAAGAAGATTTATCAAATTCCAAACAACCGTTATTTAGTAAAGTGCATGTGGTATCCCATCTGCGCCAAAAACCCATCGAATGGAGAATCTGCTTTGTGGCCATTCAACCAGATGACCCTGCTGTACACAACAAATACTTAACCACATTTCGCAATTCAAATAAATTACTCCACTGTTAAATTGATGAATATAAGCATAAGGGTGTCAATCAAAAGAAGCACCGAGCAAAAGAAAGAACAGTTTCCTAATAAGTCAAATAGTCAGAATGATAGGAGTGGTGCTTCGCATCCAACAAAATCACACTCGATGGTAGAACAAACATAGCCCTCATGAAACGGAATCTACCTGCTGAGAGGAAGGATATGTGTACTACAATTAGTGGAGCACATTGATTATTTTTAGTGACCATTGGAATAAGCGTTTTAAAAATATAAACCCAATGAAAGAGATACCTAAACAAGAAGATTTATCAAATTCCGAACAACCGTTATTTACTAAAGTGCATGTGGTATCCCATCTGCGCCAAAAACCCATCGAATAGAGAATCTGCTTTGTGGCCATTCAACCAGATGACCCTGCTGTACACAACAAATACTTAACCACATTTCGCAATTCAAATAAATTACTCCACTGTTAAATTGATGAATATAAGCATAAGGGTGTCAATCAAAAGAAGCACCGAGCAAAAGAAAGAACAGTTTCCTAATAAGTCAAATAGTCAGAATGATAGGAGTGGTGCTTCGCATCCAACAAAATCACACTCGATGGTAGAACAAACATAGCCCTCATGAAACGGAATCTACCTGCTGAGAGGAAGGATATGTGTACTACAATTAGTGGAGCACATTGATTATTTTTAGTGACCATTGGAATAAGCGTTTTAAAAATATAAACCCAATGAAAGAGATACCTAAACAAGAAGATTTATCAAATTCCGAACAACCGTTATTTACTAAAGTGCATGTGGTATCCCATCTGCGCCAAAAACCCATCGAATGGAGAATCTGCTTTGTGGCCATTCAACCAGATGACCCTGCTGTACACAACAAATACTTAACCACATTTCGCAATTCAAATAAATTACTCCACTGTTAAATTGATGAATATAAGCATAAGGGTGTCAATCACAAGAAGCACCGAGCAAAAGAAAGAACAGTTTCCTAATAAGTCAAATAGTCAGAATGATAGGAGTGGTGCTTCGCATCCAACAAAATCACACTCGATGGTAGAACAAACATAGCCCTCATGAAACGGAATCTACCTGCTGAGAGGAAGGATATGTGTACTACAATTAGTGGAGCACATTGATTATTTTTAGTGACCATTGGAATAAGCGTTTTAAAAATATAAACCCAATGAAAGAGATACCTAAACAAGAAGATTTATCAAATTCCGAACAACCGTTATTTACTAAAGTGCATGTGGTATCCCATCTGCGCCAAAAACCCATCGAATAGAGAATCTGCTTTGTGGCCATTCAACCAGATGACCCTGCTGTACACAACAAATACTTAACCACATTTCGCAATTCAAATAAATTACTCCACTGTTAAATTGATGAATATAAGCATAAGGGTGTCAATCAAAAGAAGCACCGAGCAAAAGAAAGAACAGTTTCCTAATAAGTCAAATAGTCAGAATGATAGGAGTGGTGCTTCGCATCCAACAAAATCACACTCGATGGTAGAACAAACATAGCCCTCATGAAACGGAATCTACCTGCTGAGAGGAAGGATATGTGTACTACAATTAGTGGAGCACATTGATTATTTTTAGTGACCATTGGAATAAGCGTTTTAAAAATATAAACCCAATGAAAGAGATACCTAAACAAGAAGATTTATCAAATTCCGAACAACCGTTATTTACTAAAGTGCATGTGGTATCCCATCTGCGCCAAAAACCCATCGAATGGAGAATCTGCTTTGTGGCCATTCAACCAGATGACCCTGCTGTACACAACAAATACTTAACCACATTTCGCAATTCAAATAAATTACTCCACTGTTAAATTGATGAATATAAGCATAAGGGTGGCAATCAAAAGAAGCACCGAGCAAAAGAAAGAACAGTTTCCTAATAAGTCCAATAGTCAGAATGATAGGAGTGGTGCTTCGCATCCAACAAAATCACACTCGATGGTAGAACAAACATAGCCCACATGAAACGGAATCTACCTGCTGAGAGGAAGGATATGTGTATTACAATTAGTGGAGCACATTGATTATTTTTAGTGACCATTGGAATAAGCGTTTTAAAAATATAAACCCAATGAAAGAGATACCTAAACAAGAAGATTTATCAAATTCCGAACAACCGTTATTTACTAAAGTGCATGTGGTATCCCATCTGCGCCAAAAACCCATCGAATAGAGAATCTGCTTTGTGGCCATTCAACCAGATGACCCTGCTGTACACAACAAATACTTAACCACATTTCGCAATTCAAATAAATTACTCCACTGTTAAATTGATGAATATAAGCATAAGGGTGTCAATCAAAAGAAGCACCGAGCAAAAGAAAGAACAGTTTACTAATAAGTCAAATAGTCAGAATGATAGGAGTGGTGCTTCGCATCCAACAAAATCACACCCGATGGTAGAACAAACATAGCCCACATGAAACGGAATGTACCTGCTGAGAGGAAGGATATGTGTACTACAATTAGTGGAGCACATTGATTATTTTTAGTGACCACTGGAATAAGTGTTCTAAAAATATAAACCCAATGAAAGAGATACCTAAACAAGAAGATTTATCAAATTCCGAACAACCGTTATTTACTAAAGTGCATGTGGTATCCCATCTGCACCAAAAACCCATCGAATGGAGAATCTGCTTTGTGGCCATTCAACCAGATGACCCTGCTGTACACAACAAATACTTAACCACATTTCGCAATTCAAATAAATTACTCCACTGTTAAATTGATGAATATAAGCATAAGGGTGTCAATCAAAAGAAGCACCGAGCAAAAGAAAGAACAGTTTCCTAATAAGTCAAATAGTCAGAATGATAGGAGTGGTGCTTCGCATCCAACAAAATCACACTCGATGGTAGAACAAACATAGCCCTCATGAAACGGAATCTACCTGCTGAGAGGAAGGATATGTGTACTACAATTAGTGGAGCACATTGATTATTTTTAGTGACCGTTGGAATAAGCGTTTTAAAAATATAAACCCAATGAAAGAGATACCTAAACAAGAAGATTTATCAAATTCCAAATAACCGTTATTTAGTAAAGTGCATGTGGTATCCCATCTGCGCCAAAAACCCATCGAATAGAGAATCTGCTTTGTGGCCATTCAACAAGATGACCCTGCTGTACACAACAAATACTTAACCACATTTCGCAATTCAAATAAATTACTCCACTGTTAAATTGATGAATATAAGCATAAGGGTGTCAATCAAAAGAAGCACCGAGCAAAAGAAAGAACACTTTCCTAATAAGTCAAATAGTCAGAATGATAGGAGTGGTGCTTCGCATCCAACAAAATCACACTCGATGGTAGAACAAACATAGCCCTCATGAAACAGAATCTACCTGCTGAGAGGAAGGATATGTGTACTAATATTAGTGGAGCACATTGATTATTTTTAGTGACCATTGGAATAAGCGTTTTAAAAATATAAACCCAATGAAAGAGATACCTAAACAAGAAGATTAATCAAATTCCAAACAACCGTTATTTAGTAAAGTGCATGTGGTATCCTACTTGCGCCAAAATCCCATCGAATGGAGAATCTGCTTTGTGGCCATTCAACCAGATGACCCTGCTGTACACAACAAATACTTTACCGCATTTCGCAATTCAAATAAATTACTCCACTGTTAAATTGATGAATATAAGCATAAGGGTGTCAATCAAAAGAAGCACCAAGCAAAAGAAAGAACAGTTTCCTAATAAGTCAAATAGTCAGAATGATAGGAGTGGTGCTTCGCATCCAACAAAATCACACTCGATGGTAGAACAAACATAGCCCTCATGAAACGGAATCTACCTGCTGAGAGAAAGGATATGTGTACTACAATTAGTGGAGCACATTGATTATTTTTAGTGACCATTGGAATAAGCGTTTTAAAAATATAAACCCAATGAAAGAGATACCTAAACAAGAAGATTTATCAAATTCCGAACAACCGTTATTTAGTAAAGTGCATGTGGTATCCCATCTGCGCCAAAAACCCATCGAATGGAGAATCTGCTTTGTGGCCATTCAACCAGATGACCCTGCTGTACACAACAAATACTTAACCACATTTCGCAATTCAAATAAATTACTCCACTGTTAAATTGATGAATATAAGCATAAGGGTGTCAATCAAAAGAAGCACCGAGCAAAAGAAAGAACAGTTTCCTAATAAGTCAAATAGTCAGAATGATAGGAGTGGTGCTTCGCATCCAACAAAATCACACTCGATGGTAGAACAAACATAGCCCTCATGAAACGGAATCTACCTGCTGAGAGGAAGGATATGTGTACTACAATTAGTGGAGCACATTGATTATTTTTAGTGACCATTGGAATAAGCGTTTTAAAAATATAAACCCAATGAAAGAGATACCTAAACAAGAAGATTTATCAAATTCCGAACAACCGTTATTTACTAAAGTGCATGTGGTATCCCATCTGCGCCAAAAACCCATCGAATAGAGAATCTGCTTTGTGGCCATTCAACCAGATGACCCTGCTGTACACAACAAATACTTAACCACAGTTCGCAATTCAAATAAATTACTCCACTGTTAAATTGATGAATATAAGCATAAGGGTGTCAATCAAAAGAAGCACCGAGCAAAAGAAAGAACAGTTTCCTAATAAGTCAAATAGTCAGAATGATAGGAGTGGTGCTTCGCATCCAACAAAATCACACTCGATGGTAGAACAAACATAGCCCTCATGAAACGGAATCTACCTGCTGAGAGGAAGGATATGTGTACTACAATTAGTGGAGCACATTGATTATTTTTAGTGACCATTGGAATAAGCGTTTTAAAAATATAAACCCAATGAAAGAGATACCTAAACAAGAAGATTTATCAAATTCCGAACAACCGTTATTTACTAAAGTGCATGTGGTATCCCATCTGCGCCAAAAACCCATCGAATGGAGAATCTGCTTTGTGGCCATTCAACCAGATGACCCTGCTGTACACAACAAATACTTAACCACATTTCGCAATTCAAATAAATTACTCCACTGTTAAATTGATGAATATAAGCATAAGGGTGGCAATCAAAAGAAGCACCGAGCAAAAGAAAGAACAGTTTCCTAATAAGTCCAATAGTCAGAATGATAGGAGTGGTGCTTCGCATCCAACAAAATCACACTCGATGGTAGAACAAACATAGCCCACATGAAACGGAATCTACCTGCTGAGAGGAAGGATATGTGTATTACAATTAGTGGAGCACATTGATTATTTTTAGTGACCATTGGAATAAGCGTTTTAAAAATATAAACCCAATGAAAGAGATACCTAAACAAGAAGATTTATCAAATTCCGAACAACCGTTATTTACTAAAGTGCATGTGGTATCCCATCTGCGCCAAAAACCCATCGAATAGAGAATCTGCTTTGTGGCCATTCAACCAGATGACCCTGCTGTACACAACAAATACTTAACCACATTTCGCAATTCAAATAAATTACTCCACTGTTAAATTGATGAATATAAGCATAAGGGTGTCAATCAAAAGAAGCACCGAGCAAAAGAAAGAACAGTTTACTAATAAGTCAAATAGTCAGAATGATAGGAGTGGTGCTTCGCATCCAACAAAATCACACCCGATGGTAGAACAAACATAGCCCACATGAAACGGAATGTACCTGCTGAGAGGAAGGATATGTGTACTACAATTAGTGGAGCACATTGATTATTTTTAGTGACCACTGGAATAAGTGTTTTAAAAATATAAACCCAATGAAAGAGATACCTAAACAAGAAGATTTATCAAATTCCGAACAACCGTTATTTACTAAAGTGCATGTGGTATCCCATCTGCGCCAAAAACCCATCGAATGGAGAATCTGCTTTGTGGCCATTCAACCAGATGACCCTGCTGTACACAACAAATACTTAACCACATTTCGCAATTCAAATAAATTACTCCACTGTTAAATTGATGAATATAAGCATAAGGGTGTCAATCAAAAGAAGCACCGAGCAAAAGAAAGAACAGTTTCCTAATAAGTCAAATAGTCAGAATGATAGGAGTGGTGCTTCGCATCCAACAAAATCACACTCGATGGTAGAACAAACATAGCCCTCATGAAACGGAATCTACCTGCTGAGAGGAAGGATATGTGTACTACAATTAGTGGAGCACATTGATTATTTTTAGTGACCGTTGGAATAAGCGTTTTAAAAATATAAACCCAATGAAAGAGATACCTAAACAAGAAGATTTATCAAATTCCAAATAACCGTTATTTAGTAAAGTGCATGTGGTATCCCATCTGCGCCAAAAACCCATCGAATAGAGAATCTGCTTTGTGGCCATTCAACAAGATGACCCTGCTGTACACAACAAATACTTAACCACATTTCGCAATTCAAATAAATTACTCCACTGTTAAATTGATGAATATAAGCATAAGGGTGTCAATCAAAAGAAGCACCGAGCAAAAGAAAGAACACTTTCCTAATAAGTCAAATAGTCAGAATGATAGGAGTGGTGCTTCGCATCCAACAAAATCACACTCGATGGTAGAACAAACATAGCCCACATGAAACGGAATCTACCTGCTGAGAGGAAGGATATGTGTATTACAATTAGTGGAGCACATTGATGATTTTTAGTGACCATTGGAATAAGCGTTTTAAAAATATAAACCCAATGAAAGAGATACCTAAACAAGAAGATTTATCAAATTCCGAACAACCGTTATTTACTAAAGTGCATGTGGTATCCCATCTGCGCCAAAAACCCATCGAATAGAGAATCTGCTTTGTGGCCATTCAACCAGATGACCCTGCTGTACACAACAAATACTTAACCACATTTCGCAATTCAAATAAATTACTCCACTGTTAAATTGATGAATATAAGCATAAGGGTGTCAATCAAAAGAAGCACCGAGCAAAAGAAAGAACAGTTTCCTAATAAGTCAAATAGTCAGAATGATAGGAGTGGTGCTTCACATCCAACAAAATCACACTCGATGGTAGAACAAACATAGGCCTCATGAAACGGAATCTACCTGCTGAGAGAAAGGATATGTGTACTACAATTAGTGGAGCACATTGATTATTTTTAGTGACCATTGGAATAAGCGTTTTAAAAATATAAACCCAATGAAAGAGATACCTAAACAAGAAGATTTATCAAATTCCGAACAACCGTTATTTACTAAAGTGCATGTGGTATCCCATCTGCGCCAAAAACCCATCGAATAGAGAATCTGCTTTATGGCCATTCAACAAGATGACCCTGCTGTACACAACAAATACTTAACCACATTTCGCAATTCAAATAAATTACTCCACTGTTAAATTGATGAATATAAGCATAAGGGTGTCAATCAAAAGAAGCACCGAGCAAAAGAAAGAACAGTTTCCTAATAAGTCAAATAGTCAGAATGATAGGAGTGGTGCTTCGCATCCAACAAAATCACACTCGATGGTAGAACAAACATAGCCCTCATGAAACGGAATCTACCTGCTGAGAGGAAGGATATGTGTACTAATATTAGTGGAGCACATTGATTATTTTTAGTGACCATTGGAATAAGCGTTTTAAAAATATAAACCCAATGAAAGAGATACCTAAACAAGAAGATTTATCAAATTCCAAACAACCGTTATTTAGTAAAGTGCATGTGGTATCCTACTTGCGCCAAAATCCCATCGAATGGAGAATCTGCTTTGTGGCCATTCAACCAGATGACCCTGCTGTACACAACAAATACTTTACCGCATTTCGCAATTCAAATAAATTACTCCACTGTTAAATTGATGAATATAAGCATAAGGGTGTCAATCAAAAGAAGCACCGAGCAAAAGAAAGAACAGTTTCCTAATAAGTCAAATAGTCAGAATGATAGGAGTGGTGCTTCACATCCAACAAAATCACACTCGATGGTAGAACAAACATAGGCCTCATGAAACGGAATCTACCTGCTGAGAGAAAGGATATGTGTACTACAATTAGTGGAGCACATTGATTATTTTTAGTGGCCATTGGAATAAGCGTTTTAAAAATATAAACCCAATGAAAGAGATACCTAAACAAGAAGATTTATCAAATTCCGAACAACCGTTATTTACTAAAGTGCATGTGGTATCCCATCTGCGCCAAAAACCCATCGAATAGAGAATCTGCTTTATGGCCATTCAACAAGATGACCCTGCTGTACACAACAAATACTTAACCACATTTCGCAATTCAAATAAATTACTCCACTGTTAAATTGATGAATATAAGCATAAGGGTGTCAATCAAAAGAAGCACCGAGCAAAAGAAAGAACAGTTTCCTAATAAGTCAAATAGTCAGAATGATAGGAGTGGTGCTTCGCATCCAACAAAATCACACTCGATGGTAGAACAAACATAGCCCACATGAAACGGAATCTACCTGCTGAGAGGAAGGATATGTGTACTACAATTAGTGGAGCACATTGATTATTTTTAGTGACCATTGGAATAAGCGTTTTAAAAATATAAACCCAATGAAAGATATACCTAAACAAGAAGATTTATCAAATTCCAAACAACCGTTATTTAGTAAAGTGCATGTGGTATCCCATCTGCGCCAAAAACCCATCGAATGGAGAATCTGCTTTGTGGCCATTCAACCAGATGACCCTGCTGTACACAACAAATACTTAACCACATTTCGCAATTCAAATAAATTACTCCACTGTTAAATTGATGAATATAAGCATAAGGGTGTCAATCAAAAGAAGCACCGAGCAAAAGAAAGAACAGTTTCCTAATAAGTCAAATAGTCAGAATGATAGGAGTGGTGCTTCACATCCAACAAAATCACACTCGATGGTAGAACAAACATAGGCCTCATGAAACGGAATCTACCTGCTGAGAGAAAGGATATGTGTACTACAATTAGTGGAGCACATTGATTATTTTTAGTGACCATTGGAATAAGCGTTTTAAAAATATAAACCCAATGAAAGAGATACCTAAACAAGAAGATTTATCAAATTCCGAACAACCGTTATTTACTAAAGTGCATGTGGTATCCCATCTGCGCCAAAAACCCATCGAATAGAGAATCTGCTTTATGGCCATTCAACAAGATGACCCTGCTGTACACAACAAATACTTAACCACATTTCGCAATTCAAATAAATTACTCCACTGTTAAATTGATGAATATAAGCATAAGGGTGTCAATCAAAAGAAGCACCGAGCAAAAGAAAGAACAGTTTCCTAATAAGTCAAATAGTCAGAATGATAGGAGTGGTGCTTCGCATCCAACAAAATCACACTCGATGGTAGAACAAACATAGCCCACATGAAACGGAATCTACCTGCTGAGAGGAAGGATATGTGTACTACAATTAGTGGAGCACATTGATTATTTTTAGTGACCATTGGAATAAGCGTTTTAAAAATATAAACCCAATGAAAGAGATACCTAAACAAGAAGATTTATCAAATTCCAAACAACCGTTATTTAGTAAAGTGCATGTGGTATCCCATCTGCGCCAAAAACCCATCGAATGGAGAATCTGCTTTGTGGCCATTCAACCAGATGACCCTGCTGTACACAACAAATACTTAACCACATTTCGCAATTCAAATAAATTACTCCACTGTTAAATTGATGAATATAAGCATAAGGGTGGCAATCAAAAGAAGCACCGAGCAAAAGAAAGAACAGTTTCCTAATAAGTCAAATAGTCAGAATGATAGGAGTGGTGCTTCGCATCCAACAAAATCACACTCGATGGTAGAACAAACATAGCCCTCATGAAACGGAATCTACCTGCTGAGAGGAAGGATATGTGTACTACAATTAGTGGAGCACATTGATTATTTTTAGTGACCATTGGAATAAGCGTTTTAAAAATATAAACCCAATGAAAGAGATACCTAAACAAGAAGATTTATCAAATTCCGAACAACCGTTATTTACTAAAGTGCATGTGGTATCCCATCTGCGCCAAAAACCCATCGAATAGAGAATCTGCTTTGTGGCCATTCAACCAGATGACCCTGCTGTACACAACAAATACTTAACCACATTTCGCAATTCAAATAAATTACTCCACTGTTAAATTGATGAATATAAGCATAAGGGTGTCAATCACAAGAAGCACCGAGCAAAAGAAAGAACAGTTTCCTAATAAGTCAAATAGTCAGAATGATAGGAGTGGTGCTTCGCATCCAACAAAATCACACTCGATGGTAGAACAAACATAGCCCTCATGAAACGGAATCTACCTGCTGAGAGGAAGGATATGTGTACTACAATTAGTGGAGCACATTGATTATTTTTAGTGACCATTGGAATAAGCGTTTTAAAAATATAAACCCAATGAAAGAGATACCTAAACAAGAAGATTTATCAAATTCCGAACAACCGTTATTTACTAAAGTGCATGTGGTATCCCATCTGCGCCAAAAACCCATCGAATAGAGAATCTGCTTTGTGGCCATTCAACCAGATGACCCTGCTGTACACAACAAATACTTAACCACATTTCGCAATTCAAATAAATTACTCCACTGTTAAATTGATGAATATAAGCATAAGGGTGTCAATCAAAAGAAGCACCGAGCAAAAGAAAGAACAGTTTCCTAATAAGTCAAATAGTCAGAATGATAGGAGTGGTGCTTCGCATCCAACAAAATCACACTCGATGGTAGAACAAACATAGCCCTCATGAAACGGAATCTACCTGCTGAGAGGAAGGATATGTGTACTACAATTAGTGGAGCACATTGATTATTTTTAGTGACCATTGGAATAAGCGTTTTAAAAATATAAACCCAATGAAAGAGATACCTAAACAAGAAGATTTATCAAATTCCGAACAACCGTTATTTACTAAAGTGCATGTGGTATCCCATCTGCGCCAAAAACCCATCGAATGGAGAATCTGCTTTGTGGCCATTCAACCAGATGACCCTGCTGTACACAACAAATACTTAACCACATTTCGCAATTCAAATAAATTACTCCACTGTTAAATTGATGAATATAAGCATAAGGGTGGCAATCAAAAGAAGCACCGAGCAAAAGAAAGAACAGTTTCCTAATAAGTCCAATAGTCAGAATGATAGGAGTGGTGCTTCGCATCCAACAAAATCACACTCGATGGTAGAACAAACATAGCCCACATGAAACGGAATCTACCTGCTGAGAGGAAGGATATGTGTATTACAATTAGTGGAGCACATTGATTATTTTTAGTGACCATTGGAATAAGCGTTTTAAAAATATAAACCCAATGAAAGAGATACCTAAACAAGAAGATTTATCAAATTCCGAACAACCGTTATTTACTAAAGTGCATGTGGTATCCCATCTGCGCCAAAAACCCATCGAATAGAGAATCTGCTTTGTGGCCATTCAACCAGATGACCCTGCTGTACACAACAAATACTTAACCACATTTCGCAATTCAAATAAATTACTCCACTGTTAAATTGATGAATATAAGCATAAGGGTGTCAATCAAAAGAAGCACCGAGCAAAAGAAAGAACAGTTTACTAATAAGTCAAATAGTCAGAATGATAGGAGTGGTGCTTCGCATCCAACAAAATCACACCCGATGGTAGAACAAACATAGCCCACATGAAACGGAATGTACCTGCTGAGAGGAAGGATATGTGTACTACAATTAGTGGAGCACATTGATTATTTTTAGTGACCACTGGAATAAGTGTTCTAAAAATATAAACCCAATGAAAGAGATACCTAAACAAGAAGATTTATCAAATTCCGAACAACCGTTATTTACTAAAGTGCATGTGGTATCCCATCTGCACCAAAAACCCATCGAATGGAGAATCTGCTTTGTGGCCATTCAACCAGATGACCCTGCTGTACACAACAAATACTTAACCACATTTCGCAATTCAAATAAATTACTCCACTGTTAAATTGATGAATATAAGCATAAGGGTGTCAATCAAAAGAAGCACCGAGCAAAAGAAAGAACAGTTTCCTAATAAGTCAAATAGTCAGAATGATAGGAGTGGTGCTTCGCATCCAACAAAATCACACTCGATGGTAGAACAAACATAGCCCTCATGAAACGGAATCTACCTGCTGAGAGGAAGGATATGTGTACTACAATTAGTGGAGCACATTGATTATTTTTAGTGACCGTTGGAATAAGCGTTTTAAAAATATAAACCCAATGAAAGAGATACCTAAACAAGAAGATTTATCAAATTCCAAATAACCGTTATTTAGTAAAGTGCATGTGGTATCCCATCTGCGCCAAAAACCCATCGAATAGAGAATCTGCTTTGTGGCCATTCAACAAGATGACCCTGCTGTACACAACAAATACTTAACCACATTTCGCAATTCAAATAAATTACTCCACTGTTAAATTGATGAATATAAGCATAAGGGTGTCAATCAAAAGAAGCACCGAGCAAAAGAAAGAACACTTTCCTAATAAGTCAAATAGTCAGAATGATAGGAGTGGTGCTTCGCATCCAACAAAATCACACTCGATGGTAGAACAAACATAGCCCTCATGAAACAGAATCTACCTGCTGAGAGGAAGGATATGTGTACTAATATTAGTGGAGCACATTGATTATTTTTAGTGACCATTGGAATAAGCGTTTTAAAAATATAAACCCAATGAAAGAGATACCTAAACAAGAAGATTAATCAAATTCCAAACAACCGTTATTTAGTAAAGTGCATGTGGTATCCTACTTGCGCCAAAATCCCATCGAATGGAGAATCTGCTTTGTGGCCATTCAACCAGATGACCCTGCTGTACACAACAAATACTTTACCGCATTTCGCAATTCAAATAAATTACTCCACTGTTAAATTGATGAATATAAGCATAAGGGTGTCAATCAAAAGAAGCACCAAGCAAAAGAAAGAACAGTTTCCTAATAAGTCAAATAGTCAGAATGATAGGAGTGGTGCTTCGCATCCAACAAAATCACACTCGATGGTAGAACAAACATAGCCCTCATGAAACGGAATCTACCTGCTGAGAGAAAGGATATGTGTACTACAATTAGTGGAGCACATTGATTATTTTTAGTGACCATTGGAATAAGCGTTTTAAAAATATAAACCCAATGAAAGAGATACCTAAACAAGAAGATTTATCAAATTCCGAACAACCGTTATTTAGTAAAGTGCATGTGGTATCCCATCTGCGCCAAAAACCCATCGAATGGAGAATCTGCTTTGTGGCCATTCAACCAGATGACCCTGCTGTACACAACAAATACTTAACCACATTTCGCAATTCAAATAAATTACTCCACTGTTAAATTGATGAATATAAGCATAAGGGTGTCAATCAAAAGAAGCACCGAGCAAAAGAAAGAACAGTTTCCTAATAAGTCAAATAGTCAGAATGATAGGAGTGGTGCTTCGCATCCAACAAAATCACACTCGATGGTAGAACAAACATAGCCCTCATGAAACGGAATCTACCTGCTGAGAGGAAGGATATGTGTACTACAATTAGTGGAGCACATTGATTATTTTTAGTGACCATTGGAATAAGCGTTTTAAAAATATAAACCCAATGAAAGAGATACCTAAACAAGAAGATTTATCAAATTCCGAACAACCGTTATTTACTAAAGTGCATGTGGTATCCCATCTGCGCCAAAAACCCATCGAATAGAGAATCTGCTTTGTGGCCATTCAACCAGATGACCCTGCTGTACACAACAAATACTTAACCACATTTCGCAATTCAAATAAATTACTCCACTGTTAAATTGATGAATATAAGCATAAGGGTGTCAATCAAAAGAAGCACCGAGCAAAAGAAAGAACAGTTTCCTAATAAGTCAAATAGTCAGAATGATAGGAGTGGTGCTTCGCATCCAACAAAATCACACTCGATGGTAGAACAAACATAGCCCTCATGAAACGGAATCTACCTGCTGAGAGGAAGGATATGTGTACTACAATTAGTGGAGCACATTGATTATTTTTAGTGACCATTGGAATAAGCGTTTTAAAAATATAAACCCAATGAAAGAGATACCTAAACAAGAAGATTTATCAAATTCCGAACAACCGTTATTTACTAAAGTGCATGTGGTATCCCATCTGCGCCAAAAACCCATCGAATGGAGAATCTGCTTTGTGGCCATTCAACCAGATGACCCTGCTGTACACAACAAATACTTAACCACATTTCGCAATTCAAATAAATTACTCCACTGTTAAATTGATGAATATAAGCATAAGGGTGGCAATCAAAAGAAGCACCGAGCAAAAGAAAGAACAGTTTCCTAATAAGTCCAATAGTCAGAATGATAGGAGTGGTGCTTCGCATCCAACAAAATCACACTCGATGGTAGAACAAACATAGCCCACATGAAACGGAATCTACCTGCTGAGAGGAAGGATATGTGTATTACAATTAGTGGAGCACATTGATTATTTTTAGTGACCATTGGAATAAGCGTTTTAAAAATATAAACCCAATGAAAGAGATACCTAAACAAGAAGATTTATCAAATTCCGAACAACCGTTATTTACTAAAGTGCATGTGGTATCCCATCTGCGCCAAAAACCCATCGAATAGAGAATCTGCTTTGTGGCCATTCAACCAGATGACCCTGCTGTACACAACAAATACTTAACCACATTTCGCAATTCAAATAAATTACTCCACTGTTAAATTGATGAATATAAGCATAAGGGTGTCAATCAAAAGAAGCACCGAGCAAAAGAAAGAACAGTTTACTAATAAGTCAAATAGTCAGAATGATAGGAGTGGTGCTTCGCATCCAACAAAATCACACCCGATGGTAGAACAAACATAGCCCACATGAAACGGAATGTACCTGCTGAGAGGAAGGATATGTGTACTACAATTAGTGGAGCACATTGATTATTTTTAGTGACCACTGGAATAAGTGTTTTAAAAATATAAACCCAATGAAAGAGATACCTAAACAAGAAGATTTATCAAATTCCGAACAACCGTTATTTACTAAAGTGCATGTGGTATCCCATCTGCGCCAAAAACCCATCGAATGGAGAATCTGCTTTGTGGCCATTCAACCAGATGACCCTGCTGTACACAACAAATACTTAACCACATTTCGCAATTCAAATAAATTACTCCACTGTTAAATTGATGAATATAAGCATAAGGGTGTCAATCAAAAGAAGCACCGAGCAAAAGAAAGAACAGTTTCCTAATAAGTCAAATAGTCAGAATGATAGGAGTGGTGCTTCGCATCCAACAAAATCACACTCGATGGTAGAACAAACATAGCCCTCATGAAACGGAATCTACCTGCTGAGAGGAAGGATATGTGTACTACAATTAGTGGAGCACATTGATTATTTTTAGTGACCGTTGGAATAAGCGTTTTAAAAATATAAACCCAATGAAAGAGATACCTAAACAAGAAGATTTATCAAATTCCAAATAACCGTTATTTAGTAAAGTGCATGTGGTATCCCATCTGCGCCAAAAACCCATCGAATAGAGAATCTGCTTTGTGGCCATTCAACAAGATGACCCTGCTGTACACAACAAATACTTAACCACATTTCGCAATTCAAATAAATTACTCCACTGTTAAATTGATGAATATAAGCATAAGGGTGTCAATCAAAAGAAGCACCGAGCAAAAGAAAGAACACTTTCCTAATAAGTCAAATAGTCAGAATGATAGGAGTGGTGCTTCGCATCCAACAAAATCACACTCGATGGTAGAACAAACATAGCCCACATGAAACGGAATCTACCTGCTGAGAGGAAGGATATGTGTATTACAATTAGTGGAGCACATTGATGATTTTTAGTGACCATTGGAATAAGCGTTTTAAAAATATAAACCCAATGAAAGAGATACCTAAACAAGAAGATTTATCAAATTCCGAACAACCGTTATTTACTAAAGTGCATGTGGTATCCCATCTGCGCCAAAAACCCATCGAATAGAGAATCTGCTTTGTGGCCATTCAACCAGATGACCCTGCTGTACACAACAAATACTTAACCACATTTCGCAATTCAAATAAATTACTCCACTGTTAAATTGATGAATATAAGCATAAGGGTGTCAATCAAAAGAAGCACCGAGCAAAAGAAAGAACAGTTTCCTAATAAGTCAAATAGTCAGAATGATAGGAGTGGTGCTTCACATCCAACAAAATCACACTCGATGGTAGAACAAACATAGGCCTCATGAAACGGAATCTACCTGCTGAGAGAAAGGATATGTGTACTACAATTAGTGGAGCACATTGATTATTTTTAGTGACCATTGGAATAAGCGTTTTAAAAATATAAACCCAATGAAAGAGATACCTAAACAAGAAGATTTATCAAATTCCGAACAACCGTTATTTACTAAAGTGCATGTGGTATCCCATCTGCGCCAAAAACCCATCGAATAGAGAATCTGCTTTATGGCCATTCAACAAGATGACCCTGCTGTACACAACAAATACTTAACCACATTTCGCAATTCAAATAAATTACTCCACTGTTAAATTGATGAATATAAGCATAAGGGTGTCAATCAAAAGAAGCACCGAGCAAAAGAAAGAACAGTTTCCTAATAAGTCAAATAGTCAGAATGATAGGAGTGGTGCTTCGCATCCAACAAAATCACACTCGATGGTAGAACAAACATAGCCCTCATGAAACGGAATCTACCTGCTGAGAGGAAGGATATGTGTACTAATATTAGTGGAGCACATTGATTATTTTTAGTGACCATTGGAATAAGCGTTTTAAAAATATAAACCCAATGAAAGAGATACCTAAACAAGAAGATTTATCAAATTCCAAACAACCGTTATTTAGTAAAGTGCATGTGGTATCCTACTTGCGCCAAAATCCCATCGAATGGAGAATCTGCTTTGTGGCCATTCAACCAGATGACCCTGCTGTACACAACAAATACTTTACCGCATTTCGCAATTCAAATAAATTACTCCACTGTTAAATTGATGAATATAAGCATAAGGGTGTCAATCAAAAGAAGCACCGAGCAAAAGAAAGAACAGTTTCCTAATAAGTCAAATAGTCAGAATGATAGGAGTGGTGCTTCACATCCAACAAAATCACACTCGATGGTAGAACAAACATAGGCCTCATGAAACGGAATCTACCTGCTGAGAGAAAGGATATGTGTACTACAATTAGTGGAGCACATTGATTATTTTTAGTGGCCATTGGAATAAGCGTTTTAAAAATATAAACCCAATGAAAGAGATACCTAAACAAGAAGATTTATCAAATTCCGAACAACCGTTATTTACTAAAGTGCATGTGGTATCCCATCTGCGCCAAAAACCCATCGAATAGAGAATCTGCTTTATGGCCATTCAACAAGATGACCCTGCTGTACACAACAAATACTTAACCACATTTCGCAATTCAAATAAATTACTCCACTGTTAAATTGATGAATATAAGCATAAGGGTGTCAATCAAAAGAAGCACCGAGCAAAAGAAAGAACAGTTTCCTAATAAGTCAAATAGTCAGAATGATAGGAGTGGTGCTTCGCATCCAACAAAATCACACTCGATGGTAGAACAAACATAGCCCACATGAAACGGAATCTACCTGCTGAGAGGAAGGATATGTGTACTACAATTAGTGGAGCACATTGATTATTTTTAGTGACCATTGGAATAAGCGTTTTAAAAATATAAACCCAATGAAAGATATACCTAAACAAGAAGATTTATCAAATTCCAAACAACCGTTATTTAGTAAAGTGCATGTGGTATCCCATCTGCGCCAAAAACCCATCGAATGGAGAATCTGCTTTGTGGCCATTCAACCAGATGACCCTGCTGTACACAACAAATACTTAACCACATTTCGCAATTCAAATAAATTACTCCACTGTTAAATTGATGAATATAAGCATAAGGGTGTCAATCAAAAGAAGCACCGAGCAAAAGAAAGAACACTTTCCTAATAAGTCAAATAGTCAGAATGATAGGAGTGGTGCTTCGCATCCAACAAAATCACACTCGATGGTAGAACAAACATAGCCCTCATGAAACAGAATCTACCTGCTGAGAGGAAGGATATGTGTACTAATATTAGTGGAGCACATTGATTATTTTTAGTGACCATTGGAATAAGCGTTTTAAAAATATAAACCCAATGAAAGAGATACCTAAACAAGAAGATTAATCAAATTCCAAACAACCGTTATTTAGTAAAGTGCATGTGGTATCCTACTTGCGCCAAAATCCCATCGAATGGAGAATCTGCTTTGTGGCCATTCAACCAGATGACCCTGCTGTACACAACAAATACTTTACCGCATTTCGCAATTCAAATAAATTACTCCACTGTTAAATTGATGAATATAAGCATAAGGGTGTCAATCAAAAGAAGCACCAAGCAAAAGAAAGAACAGTTTCCTAATAAGTCAAATAGTCAGAATGATAGGAGTGGTGCTTCGCATCCAACAAAATCACACTCGATGGTAGAACAAACATAGCCCTCATGAAACGGAATCTACCTGCTGAGAGAAAGGATATGTGTACTACAATTAGTGGAGCACATTGATTATTTTTAGTGACCATTGGAATAAGCGTTTTAAAAATATAAACCCAATGAAAGAGATACCTAAACAAGAAGATTTATCAAATTCCGAACAACCGTTATTTAGTAAAGTGCATGTGGTATCCCATCTGCGCCAAAAACCCATCGAATGGAGAATCTGCTTTGTGGCCATTCAACCAGATGACCCTGCTGTACACAACAAATACTTAACCACATTTCGCAATTCAAATAAATTACTCCACTGTTAAATTGATGAATATAAGCATAAGGGTGTCAATCAAAAGAAGCACCGAGCAAAAGAAAGAACAGTTTCCTAATAAGTCAAATAGTCAGAATGATAGGAGTGGTGCTTCGCATCCAACAAAATCACACTCGATGGTAGAACAAACATAGCCCTCATGAAACGGAATCTACCTGCTGAGAGGAAGGATATGTGTACTACAATTAGTGGAGCACATTGATTATTTTTAGTGACCATTGGAATAAGCGTTTTAAAAATATAAACCCAATGAAAGAGATACCTAAACAAGAAGATTTATCAAATTCCGAACAACCGTTATTTACTAAAGTGCATGTGGTATCCCATCTGCGCCAAAAACCCATCGAATAGAGAATCTGCTTTGTGGCCATTCAACCAGATGACCCTGCTGTACACAACAAATACTTAACCACATTTCGCAATTCAAATAAATTACTCCACTGTTAAATTGATGAATATAAGCATAAGGGTGTCAATCAAAAGAAGCACCGAGCAAAAGAAAGAACAGTTTCCTAATAAGTCAAATAGTCAGAATGATAGGAGTGGTGCTTCGCATCCAACAAAATCACACTCGATGGTAGAACAAACATAGCCCTCATGAAACGGAATCTACCTGCTGAGAGGAAGGATATGTGTACTACAATTAGTGGAGCACATTGATTATTTTTAGTGACCATTGGAATAAGCGTTTTAAAAATATAAACCCAATGAAAGAGATACCTAAACAAGAAGATTTATCAAATTCCGAACAACCGTTATTTACTAAAGTGCATGTGGTATCCCATCTGCGCCAAAAACCCATCGAATGGAGAATCTGCTTTGTGGCCATTCAACCAGATGACCCTGCTGTACACAACAAATACTTAACCACATTTCGCAATTCAAATAAATTACTCCACTGTTAAATTGATGAATATAAGCATAAGGGTGGCAATCAAAAGAAGCACCGAGCAAAAGAAAGAACAGTTTCCTAATAAGTCCAATAGTCAGAATGATAGGAGTGGTGCTTCGCATCCAACAAAATCACACTCGATGGTAGAACAAACATAGCCCACATGAAACGGAATCTACCTGCTGAGAGGAAGGATATGTGTATTACAATTAGTGGAGCACATTGATTATTTTTAGTGACCATTGGAATAAGCGTTTTAAAAATATAAACCCAATGAAAGAGATACCTAAACAAGAAGATTTATCAAATTCCGAACAACCGTTATTTACTAAAGTGCATGTGGTATCCCATCTGCGCCAAAAACCCATCGAATAGAGAATCTGCTTTGTGGCCATTCAACCAGATGACCCTGCTGTACACAACAAATACTTAACCACATTTCGCAATTCAAATAAATTACTCCACTGTTAAATTGATGAATATAAGCATAAGGGTGTCAATCAAAAGAAGCACCGAGCAAAAGAAAGAACAGTTTACTAATAAGTCAAATAGTCAGAATGATAGGAGTGGTGCTTCGCATCCAACAAAATCACACCCGATGGTAGAACAAACATAGCCCACATGAAACGGAATGTACCTGCTGAGAGGAAGGATATGTGTACTACAATTAGTGGAGCACATTGATTATTTTTAGTGACCACTGGAATAAGTGTTTTAAAAATATAAACCCAATGAAAGAGATACCTAAACAAGAAGATTTATCAAATTCCGAACAACCGTTATTTACTAAAGTGCATGTGGTATCCCATCTGCGCCAAAAACCCATCGAATGGAGAATCTGCTTTGTGGCCATTCAACCAGATGACCCTGCTGTACACAACAAATACTTAACCACATTTCGCAATTCAAATAAATTACTCCACTGTTAAATTGATGAATATAAGCATAAGGGTGTCAATCAAAAGAAGCACCGAGCAAAAGAAAGAACAGTTTCCTAATAAGTCAAATAGTCAGAATGATAGGAGTGGTGCTTCGCATCCAACAAAATCACACTCGATGGTAGAACAAACATAGCCCTCATGAAACGGAATCTACCTGCTGAGAGGAAGGATATGTGTACTACAATTAGTGGAGCACATTGATTATTTTTAGTGACCGTTGGAATAAGCGTTTTAAAAATATAAACCCAATGAAAGAGATACCTAAACAAGAAGATTTATCAAATTCCAAATAACCGTTATTTAGTAAAGTGCATGTGGTATCCCATCTGCGCCAAAAACCCATCGAATAGAGAATCTGCTTTGTGGCCATTCAACAAGATGACCCTGCTGTACACAACAAATACTTAACCACATTTCGCAATTCAAATAAATTACTCCACTGTTAAATTGATGAATATAAGCATAAGGGTGTCAATCAAAAGAAGCACCGAGCAAAAGAAAGAACACTTTCCTAATAAGTCAAATAGTCAGAATGATAGGAGTGGTGCTTCGCATCCAACAAAATCACACTCGATGGTAGAACAAACATAGCCCACATGAAACGGAATCTACCTGCTGAGAGGAAGGATATGTGTATTACAATTAGTGGAGCACATTGATGATTTTTAGTGACCATTGGAATAAGCGTTTTAAAAATATAAACCCAATGAAAGAGATACCTAAACAAGAAGATTTATCAAATTCCGAACAACCGTTATTTACTAAAGTGCATGTGGTATCCCATCTGCGCCAAAAACCCATCGAATAGAGAATCTGCTTTGTGGCCATTCAACCAGATGACCCTGCTGTACACAACAAATACTTAACCACATTTCGCAATTCAAATAAATTACTCCACTGTTAAATTGATGAATATAAGCATAAGGGTGTCAATCAAAAGAAGCACCGAGCAAAAGAAAGAACAGTTTCCTAATAAGTCAAATAGTCAGAATGATAGGAGTGGTGCTTCACATCCAACAAAATCACACTCGATGGTAGAACAAACATAGGCCTCATGAAACGGAATCTACCTGCTGAGAGAAAGGATATGTGTACTACAATTAGTGGAGCACATTGATTATTTTTAGTGACCATTGGAATAAGCGTTTTAAAAATATAAACCCAATGAAAGAGATACCTAAACAAGAAGATTTATCAAATTCCGAACAACCGTTATTTACTAAAGTGCATGTGGTATCCCATCTGCGCCAAAAACCCATCGAATAGAGAATCTGCTTTATGGCCATTCAACAAGATGACCCTGCTGTACACAACAAATACTTAACCACATTTCGCAATTCAAATAAATTACTCCACTGTTAAATTGATGAATATAAGCATAAGGGTGTCAATCAAAAGAAGCACCGAGCAAAAGAAAGAACAGTTTCCTAATAAGTCAAATAGTCAGAATGATAGGAGTGGTGCTTCGCATCCAACAAAATCACACTCGATGGTAGAACAAACATAGCCCTCATGAAACGGAATCTACCTGCTGAGAGGAAGGATATGTGTACTAATATTAGTGGAGCACATTGATTATTTTTAGTGACCATTGGAATAAGCGTTTTAAAAATATAAACCCAATGAAAGAGATACCTAAACAAGAAGATTTATCAAATTCCAAACAACCGTTATTTAGTAAAGTGCATGTGGTATCCTACTTGCGCCAAAATCCCATCGAATGGAGAATCTGCTTTGTGGCCATTCAACCAGATGACCCTGCTGTACACAACAAATACTTTACCGCATTTCGCAATTCAAATAAATTACTCCACTGTTAAATTGATGAATATAAGCATAAGGGTGTCAATCAAAAGAAGCACCGAGCAAAAGAAAGAACAGTTTCCTAATAAGTCAAATAGTCAGAATGATAGGAGTGGTGCTTCACATCCAACAAAATCACACTCGATGGTAGAACAAACATAGGCCTCATGAAACGGAATCTACCTGCTGAGAGAAAGGATATGTGTACTACAATTAGTGGAGCACATTGATTATTTTTAGTGGCCATTGGAATAAGCGTTTTAAAAATATAAACCCAATGAAAGAGATACCTAAACAAGAAGATTTATCAAATTCCGAACAACCGTTATTTACTAAAGTGCATGTGGTATCCCATCTGCGCCAAAAACCCATCGAATAGAGAATCTGCTTTATGGCCATTCAACAAGATGACCCTGCTGTACACAACAAATACTTAACCACATTTCGCAATTCAAATAAATTACTCCACTGTTAAATTGATGAATATAAGCATAAGGGTGTCAATCAAAAGAAGCACCGAGCAAAAGAAAGAACAGTTTCCTAATAAGTCAAATAGTCAGAATGATAGGAGTGGTGCTTCGCATCCAACAAAATCACACTCGATGGTAGAACAAACATAGCCCACATGAAACGGAATCTACCTGCTGAGAGGAAGGATATGTGTACTACAATTAGTGGAGCACATTGATTATTTTTAGTGACCATTGGAATAAGCGTTTTAAAAATATAAACCCAATGAAAGATATACCTAAACAAGAAGATTTATCAAATTCCAAACAACCGTTATTTAGTAAAGTGCATGTGGTATCCCATCTGCGCCAAAAACCCATCGAATGGAGAATCTGCTTTGTGGCCATTCAACCAGATGACCCTGCTGTACACAACAAATACTTAACCACATTTCGCAATTCAAATAAATTACTCCACTGTTAAATTGATGAATATAAGCATAAGGGTGTCAATCAAAAGAAGCACCGAGCAAAAGAAAGAACACTTTCCTAATAAGTCAAATAGTCAGAATGATAGGAGTGGTGCTTCGCATCCAACAAAATCACACTCGATGGTAGAACAAACATAGCCCTCATGAAACGGAATCTACCTGCTGAGAGGAAGGATATGTGTACTACAATTAGTGGAGCACATTGATTATTTTTAGTGACCATTGGAATAAGCGTTTTAAAAATATAAACCCAATGAAAGAGATACCTAAACAAGAAGATTTATCAAATTCCGAACAACCGTTATTTACTAAAGTGCATGTGGTATCCCATCTGCGCCAAAAACCCATCGAATAGAGAATCTGCTTTGTGGCCATTCAACCAGATGACCCTGCTGTACACAACAAATACTTAACCACATTTCGCAATTCAAATAAATTACTCCACTGTTAAATTGATGAATATAAGCATAAGGGTGTCAATCAAAAGAAGCACCGAGCAAAAGAAGGAACAGTTTCCTAATAAGTCAAATAGTCAGAATGATAGGAGTGGTGCTTCGCATCCAACAAAATCACGATCGATGGTAGAACAAACATAGCCCTCATGAAACGGAATCTACCTGCTGAGAGGAAGGATATGTGTACTACAATTAGTGGAGCACATTGATTATTTTTAGTGACCATTGGAATAAGCGTTTTAAAAATATAAACCCAATGAAAGAGATACCTAAACAAGAAGATTTATCAAATTCCGAACAACCGTTATTTACTAAAGTGCATGTGGTATCCCATCTGCGCCAAAAACCCATCGAATGGAGAATCTGCTTTGTGGCCATTCAACCAGATGACCCTGCTGTACACAACAAATACTTAACCACATTTCGCAATTCAAATAAATTACTCCACTGTTAAATTGATGAATATAAGCATAAGGGTGGCAATCAAAAGAAGCACCGAGCAAAAGAAAGAACAGTTTCCTAATAAGTCAAATAGTCAGAATGATAGGAGTGGTGCTTCGCATCCAACAAAATCACACTCGATGGTAGAACAAACATAGCCCACATGAAACGGAATCTACCTGCTGAGAGGAAGGATATGTGTATTACAATTAGTGGAGCACATTGATTATTTTTAGTGACCATTGGAATAAGCGTTTTAAAAATATAAACCCAATGAAAGAGATACCTAAACAAGAAGATTTATCAAATTCCCAACAACCGTTATTTACTAAAGTGCATGTGGTATCCCATCTGCGCCAAAAACCCATCGAATAGAGAATCTGCTTTGTGGCCATTCAACCAGATGACCCTGCTGTACACAACAAATACTTAACCACATTTCGCAATTCAAATAAATTACTCCACTGTTAAATTGATGAATATAAGCATAAGGGTGTCAATCAAAAGAAGCACCGAGCAAAAGAAAGAACAGTTTACTAATAAGTCAAATAGTCAGAATGATAGGAGTGGTGCTTCGCATCCAACAAAATCACACTCGATGGTAGAACAAACATAGCCCTCATGAAACGGAATCTACCTGCTGAGAGGAAGGATATGTGTACTAATATTAGTGGAGCACATTGATTATTTTTAGTGACCATTGGAATAAGCGTTTTAAAAATATAAACCCAATGAAAGAGATACCTAAACAAGAAGATTTATCAAATTCCAAACAACCGTTATTTAGTAAAGTGCATGTGGTATCCTACTTGCGCCAAAATCCCATCGAATGGAGAATCTGCTTTGTGGCCATTCAACCAGATGACCCTGCTGTACACAACAAATACTTTACCGCATTTCGCAATTCAAATAAATTACTCCACTGTTAAATTGATGAATATAAGCATAAGGGTGTCAATCAAAAGAAGCACCGAGCAAAAGAAAGAACAGTTTCCTAATAAGTCAAATAGTCAGAATGATAGGAGTGGTGCTTCACATCCAACAAAATCACACTCGATGGTAGAACAAACATAGGCCTCATGAAACGGAATCTACCTGCTGAGAGAAAGGATATGTGTACTACAATTAGTGGAGCACATTGATTATTTTTAGTGACCATTGGAATAAGCGTTTTAAAAATATAAACCCAATGAAAGAGATACCTAAACAAGAAGATTTATCAAATTCCGAACAACCGTTATTTACTAAAGTGCATGTGGTATCCCATCTGCGCCAAAAACCCATCGAATAGAGAATCTGCTTTATGGCCATTCAACAAGATGACCCTGCTGTACACAACAAATACTTAACCACATTTCGCAATTCAAATAAATTACTCCACTGTTAAATTGATGAATATAAGCATAAGGGTGTCAATCAAAAGAAGCACCGAGCAAAAGAAAGAACAGTTTCCTAATAAGTCAAATAGTCAGAATGATAGGAGTGGTGCTTCGCATCCAACAAAATCACACTCGATGGTAGAACAAACATAGCCCACATGAAACGGAATCTACCTGCTGAGAGGAAGGATATGTGTACTACAATTAGTGGAGCACATTGATTATTTTTAGTGACCATTGGAATAAGCGTTTTAAAAATATAAACCCAATGAAAGAGATACCTAAACAAGAAGATTTATCAAATTCCAAACAACCGTTATTTAGTAAAGTGCATGTGGTATCCCATCTGCGCCAAAAACCCATCGAATGGAGAATCTGCTTTGTGGCCATTCAACCAGATGACCCTGCTGTACACAACAAATACTTAACCACATTTCGCAATTCAAATAAATTACTCCACTGTTAAATTGATGAATATAAGCATAAGGGTGGCAATCAAAAGAAGCACCGAGCAAAAGAAAGAACAGTTTCCTAATAAGTCAAATAGTCAGAATGATAGGAGTGGTGCTTCGCATCCAACAAAATCACACTCGATGGTAGAACAAACATAGCCCTCATGAAACGGAATCTACCTGCTGAGAGGAAGGATATGTGTACTACAATTAGTGGAGCACATTGATTATTTTTAGTGACCATTGGAATAAGCGTTTTAAAAATATAAACCCAATGAAAGAGATACCTAAACAAGAAGATTTATCAAATTCCGAACAACCGTTATTTACTAAAGTGCATGTGGTATCCCATCTGCGCCAAAAACCCATCGAATAGAGAATCTGCTTTGTGGCCATTCAACCAGATGACCCTGCTGTACACAACAAATACTTAACCACATTTCGCAATTCAAATAAATTACTCCACTGTTAAATTGATGAATATAAGCATAAGGGTGTCAATCACAAGAAGCACCGAGCAAAAGAAAGAACAGTTTCCTAATAAGTCAAATAGTCAGAATGATAGGAGTGGTGCTTCGCATCCAACAAAATCACACTCGATGGTAGAACAAACATAGCCCTCATGAAACGGAATCTACCTGCTGAGAGGAAGGATATGTGTACTACAATTAGTGGAGCACATTGATTATTTTTAGTGACCATTGGAATAAGCGTTTTAAAAATATAAACCCAATGAAAGAGATACCTAAACAAGAAGATTTATCAAATTCCGAACAACCGTTATTTACTAAAGTGCATGTGGTATCCCATCTGCGCCAAAAACCCATCGAATAGAGAATCTGCTTTGTGGCCATTCAACCAGATGACCCTGCTGTACCCAACAAATACTTAACCACATTTCGCAATTCAAATAAATTACTCCACTGTTAAATTGATGAATATAAGCATAAGGGTGTCAATCAAAAGAAGCACCGAGCAAAAGAAAGAACAGTTTCCTAATAAGTCAAATAGTCAGAATGATAGGAGTGGTGCTTCGCATCCAACAAAATCACACTCGATGGTAGAACAAACATAGCCCTCATGAAACGGAATCTACCTGCTGAGAGGAAGGATATGTGTACTACAATTAGTGGAGCACATTGATTATTTTTAGTGACCATTGGAATAAGCGTTTTAAAAATATAAACCCAATGAAAGAGATACCTAAACAAGAAGATTTATCAAATTCCGAACAACCGTTATTTACTAAAGTGCATGTGGTATCCCATCTGCGCCAAAAACCCATCGAATGGAGAATCTGCTTTGTGGCCATTCAACCAGATGACCCTGCTGTACACAACAAATACTTAACCACATTTCGCAATTCAAATAAATTACTCCACTGTTAAATTGATGAATATAAGCATAAGGGTGGCAATCAAAAGAAGCACCGAGCAAAAGAAAGAACAGTTTCCTAATAAGTCCAATAGTCAGAATGATAGGAGTGGTGCTTCGCATCCAACAAAATCACACTCGATGGTAGAACAAACATAGCCCACATGAAACGGAATCTACCTGCTGAGAGGAAGGATATGTGTATTACAATTAGTGGAGCACATTGATTATTTTTAGTGACCATTGGAATAAGCGTTTTAAAAATATAAACCCAATGAAAGAGATACCTAAACAAGAAGATTTATCAAATTCCGAACAACCGTTATTTACTAAAGTGCATGTGGTATCCCATCTGCGCCAAAAACCCATCGAATAGAGAATCTGCTTTGTGGCCATTCAACCAGATGACCCTGCTGTACACAACAAATACTTAACCACATTTCGCAATTCAAATAAATTACTCCACTGTTAAATTGATGAATATAAGCATAAGGGTGTCAATCAAAAGAAGCACCGAGCAAAAGAAAGAACAGTTTACTAATAAGTCAAATAGTCAGAATGATAGGAGTGGTGCTTCGCATCCAACAAAATCACACCCGATGGTAGAACAAACATAGCCCACATGAAACGGAATGTACCTGCTGAGAGGAAGGATATGTGTACTACAATTAGTGGAGCACATTGATTATTTTTAGTGACCACTGGAATAAGTGTTCTAAAAATATAAACCCAATGAAAGAGATACCTAAACAAGAAGATTTATCAAATTCCGAACAACCGTTATTTACTAAAGTGCATGTGGTATCCCATCTGCACCAAAAACCCATCGAATGGAGAATCTGCTTTGTGGCCATTCAACCAGATGACCCTGCTGTACACAACAAATACTTAACCACATTTCGCAATTCAAATAAATTACTCCACTGTTAAATTGATGAATATAAGCATAAGGGTGTCAATCAAAAGAAGCACCGAGCAAAAGAAAGAACAGTTTCCTAATAAGTCAAATAGTCAGAATGATAGGAGTGGTGCTTCGCATCCAACAAAATCACACTCGATGGTAGAACAAACATAGCCCTCATGAAACGGAATCTACCTGCTGAGAGGAAGGATATGTGTACTACAATTAGTGGAGCACATTGATTATTTTTAGTGACCGTTGGAATAAGCGTTTTAAAAATATAAACCCAATGAAAGAGATACCTAAACAAGAAGATTTATCAAATTCCAAATAACCGTTATTTAGTAAAGTGCATGTGGTATCCCATCTGCGCCAAAAACCCATCGAATAGAGAATCTGCTTTGTGGCCATTCAACAAGATGACCCTGCTGTACACAACAAATACTTAACCACATTTCGCAATTCAAATAAATTACTCCACTGTTAAATTGATGAATATAAGCATAAGGGTGTCAATCAAAAGAAGCACCGAGCAAAAGAAAGAACACTTTCCTAATAAGTCAAATAGTCAGAATGATAGGAGTGGTGCTTCGCATCCAACAAAATCACACTCGATGGTAGAACAAACATAGCCCTCATGAAACAGAATCTACCTGCTGAGAGGAAGGATATGTGTACTAATATTAGTGGAGCACATTGATTATTTTTAGTGACCATTGGAATAAGCGTTTTAAAAATATAAACCCAATGAAAGAGATACCTAAACAAGAAGATTAATCAAATTCCAAACAACCGTTATTTAGTAAAGTGCATGTGGTATCCTACTTGCGCCAAAATCCCATCGAATGGAGAATCTGCTTTGTGGCCATTCAACCAGATGACCCTGCTGTACACAACAAATACTTTACCGCATTTCGCAATTCAAATAAATTACTCCACTGTTAAATTGATGAATATAAGCATAAGGGTGTCAATCAAAAGAAGCACCAAGCAAAAGAAAGAACAGTTTCCTAATAAGTCAAATAGTCAGAATGATAGGAGTGGTGCTTCGCATCCAACAAAATCACACTCGATGGTAGAACAAACATAGCCCTCATGAAACGGAATCTACCTGCTGAGAGAAAGGATATGTGTACTACAATTAGTGGAGCACATTGATTATTTTTAGTGACCATTGGAATAAGCGTTTTAAAAATATAAACCCAATGAAAGAGATACCTAAACAAGAAGATTTATCAAATTCCGAACAACCGTTATTTAGTAAAGTGCATGTGGTATCCCATCTGCGCCAAAAACCCATCGAATGGAGAATCTGCTTTGTGGCCATTCAACCAGATGACCCTGCTGTACACAACAAATACTTAACCACATTTCGCAATTCAAATAAATTACTCCACTGTTAAATTGATGAATATAAGCATAAGGGTGTCAATCAAAAGAAGCACCGAGCAAAAGAAAGAACAGTTTCCTAATAAGTCAAATAGTCAGAATGATAGGAGTGGTGCTTCGCATCCAACAAAATCACACTCGATGGTAGAACAAACATAGCCCTCATGAAACGGAATCTACCTGCTGAGAGGAAGGATATGTGTACTACAATTAGTGGAGCACATTGATTATTTTTAGTGACCATTGGAATAAGCGTTTTAAAAATATAAACCCAATGAAAGAGATACCTAAACAAGAAGATTTATCAAATTCCGAACAACCGTTATTTACTAAAGTGCATGTGGTATCCCATCTGCGCCAAAAACCCATCGAATAGAGAATCTGCTTTGTGGCCATTCAACCAGATGACCCTGCTGTACACAACAAATACTTAACCACATTTCGCAATTCAAATAAATTACTCCACTGTTAAATTGATGAATATAAGCATAAGGGTGTCAATCAAAAGAAGCACCGAGCAAAAGAAAGAACAGTTTCCTAATAAGTCAAATAGTCAGAATGATAGGAGTGGTGCTTCGCATCCAACAAAATCACACTCGATGGTAGAACAAACATAGCCCTCATGAAACGGAATCTACCTGCTGAGAGGAAGGATATGTGTACTACAATTAGTGGAGCACATTGATTATTTTTAGTGACCATTGGAATAAGCGTTTTAAAAATATAAACCCAATGAAAGAGATACCTAAACAAGAAGATTTATCAAATTCCGAACAACCGTTATTTACTAAAGTGCATGTGGTATCCCATCTGCGCCAAAAACCCATCGAATGGAGAATCTGCTTTGTGGCCATTCAACCAGATGACCCTGCTGTACACAACAAATACTTAACCACATTTCGCAATTCAAATAAATTACTCCACTGTTAAATTGATGAATATAAGCATAAGGGTGGCAATCAAAAGAAGCACCGAGCAAAAGAAAGAACAGTTTCCTAATAAGTCCAATAGTCAGAATGATAGGAGTGGTGCTTCGCATCCAACAAAATCACACTCGATGGTAGAACAAACATAGCCCACATGAAACGGAATCTACCTGCTGAGAGGAAGGATATGTGTATTACAATTAGTGGAGCACATTGATTATTTTTAGTGACCATTGGAATAAGCGTTTTAAAAATATAAACCCAATGAAAGAGATACCTAAACAAGAAGATTTATCAAATTCCGAACAACCGTTATTTACTAAAGTGCATGTGGTATCCCATCTGCGCCAAAAACCCATCGAATAGAGAATCTGCTTTGTGGCCATTCAACCAGATGACCCTGCTGTACACAACAAATACTTAACCACATTTCGCAATTCAAATAAATTACTCCACTGTTAAATTGATGAATATAAGCATAAGGGTGTCAATCAAAAGAAGCACCGAGCAAAAGAAAGAACAGTTTACTAATAAGTCAAATAGTCAGAATGATAGGAGTGGTGCTTCGCATCCAACAAAATCACACCCGATGGTAGAACAAACATAGCCCACATGAAACGGAATGTACCTGCTGAGAGGAAGGATATGTGTACTACAATTAGTGGAGCACATTGATTATTTTTAGTGACCACTGGAATAAGTGTTTTAAAAATATAAACCCAATGAAAGAGATACCTAAACAAGAAGATTTATCAAATTCCGAACAACCGTTATTTACTAAAGTGCATGTGGTATCCCATCTGCGCCAAAAACCCATCGAATGGAGAATCTGCTTTGTGGCCATTCAACCAGATGACCCTGCTGTACACAACAAATACTTAACCACATTTCGCAATTCAAATAAATTACTCCACTGTTAAATTGATGAATATAAGCATAAGGGTGTCAATCAAAAGAAGCACCGAGCAAAAGAAAGAACAGTTTCCTAATAAGTCAAATAGTCAGAATGATAGGAGTGGTGCTTCGCATCCAACAAAATCACACTCGATGGTAGAACAAACATAGCCCTCATGAAACGGAATCTACCTGCTGAGAGGAAGGATATGTGTACTACAATTAGTGGAGCACATTGATTATTTTTAGTGACCGTTGGAATAAGCGTTTTAAAAATATAAACCCAATGAAAGAGATACCTAAACAAGAAGATTTATCAAATTCCAAATAACCGTTATTTAGTAAAGTGCATGTGGTATCCCATCTGCGCCAAAAACCCATCGAATAGAGAATCTGCTTTGTGGCCATTCAACAAGATGACCCTGCTGTACACAACAAATACTTAACCACATTTCGCAATTCAAATAAATTACTCCACTGTTAAATTGATGAATATAAGCATAAGGGTGTCAATCAAAAGAAGCACCGAGCAAAAGAAAGAACACTTTCCTAATAAGTCAAATAGTCAGAATGATAGGAGTGGTGCTTCGCATCCAACAAAATCACACTCGATGGTAGAACAAACATAGCCCACATGAAACGGAATCTACCTGCTGAGAGGAAGGATATGTGTATTACAATTAGTGGAGCACATTGATGATTTTTAGTGACCATTGGAATAAGCGTTTTAAAAATATAAACCCAATGAAAGAGATACCTAAACAAGAAGATTTATCAAATTCCGAACAACCGTTATTTACTAAAGTGCATGTGGTATCCCATCTGCGCCAAAAACCCATCGAATAGAGAATCTGCTTTGTGGCCATTCAACCAGATGACCCTGCTGTACACAACAAATACTTAACCACATTTCGCAATTCAAATAAATTACTCCACTGTTAAATTGATGAATATAAGCATAAGGGTGTCAATCAAAAGAAGCACCGAGCAAAAGAAAGAACAGTTTCCTAATAAGTCAAATAGTCAGAATGATAGGAGTGGTGCTTCACATCCAACAAAATCACACTCGATGGTAGAACAAACATAGGCCTCATGAAACGGAATCTACCTGCTGAGAGAAAGGATATGTGTACTACAATTAGTGGAGCACATTGATTATTTTTAGTGACCATTGGAATAAGCGTTTTAAAAATATAAACCCAATGAAAGAGATACCTAAACAAGAAGATTTATCAAATTCCGAACAACCGTTATTTACTAAAGTGCATGTGGTATCCCATCTGCGCCAAAAACCCATCGAATAGAGAATCTGCTTTATGGCCATTCAACAAGATGACCCTGCTGTACACAACAAATACTTAACCACATTTCGCAATTCAAATAAATTACTCCACTGTTAAATTGATGAATATAAGCATAAGGGTGTCAATCAAAAGAAGCACCGAGCAAAAGAAAGAACAGTTTCCTAATAAGTCAAATAGTCAGAATGATAGGAGTGGTGCTTCGCATCCAACAAAATCACACTCGATGGTAGAACAAACATAGCCCTCATGAAACGGAATCTACCTGCTGAGAGGAAGGATATGTGTACTAATATTAGTGGAGCACATTGATTATTTTTAGTGACCATTGGAATAAGCGTTTTAAAAATATAAACCCAATGAAAGAGATACCTAAACAAGAAGATTTATCAAATTCCAAACAACCGTTATTTAGTAAAGTGCATGTGGTATCCTACTTGCGCCAAAATCCCATCGAATGGAGAATCTGCTTTGTGGCCATTCAACCAGATGACCCTGCTGTACACAACAAATACTTTACCGCATTTCGCAATTCAAATAAATTACTCCACTGTTAAATTGATGAATATAAGCATAAGGGTGTCAATCAAAAGAAGCACCGAGCAAAAGAAAGAACAGTTTCCTAATAAGTCAAATAGTCAGAATGATAGGAGTGGTGCTTCACATCCAACAAAATCACACTCGATGGTAGAACAAACATAGGCCTCATGAAACGGAATCTACCTGCTGAGAGAAAGGATATGTGTACTACAATTAGTGGAGCACATTGATTATTTTTAGTGGCCATTGGAATAAGCGTTTTAAAAATATAAACCCAATGAAAGAGATACCTAAACAAGAAGATTTATCAAATTCCGAACAACCGTTATTTACTAAAGTGCATGTGGTATCCCATCTGCGCCAAAAACCCATCGAATAGAGAATCTGCTTTATGGCCATTCAACAAGATGACCCTGCTGTACACAACAAATACTTAACCACATTTCGCAATTCAAATAAATTACTCCACTGTTAAATTGATGAATATAAGCATAAGGGTGTCAATCAAAAGAAGCACCGAGCAAAAGAAAGAACAGTTTCCTAATAAGTCAAATAGTCAGAATGATAGGAGTGGTGCTTCGCATCCAACAAAATCACACTCGATGGTAGAACAAACATAGCCCACATGAAACGGAATCTACCTGCTGAGAGGAAGGATATGTGTACTACAATTAGTGGAGCACATTGATTATTTTTAGTGACCATTGGAATAAGCGTTTTAAAAATATAAACCCAATGAAAGATATACCTAAACAAGAAGATTTATCAAATTCCAAACAACCGTTATTTAGTAAAGTGCATGTGGTATCCCATCTGCGCCAAAAACCCATCGAATGGAGAATCTGCTTTGTGGCCATTCAACCAGATGACCCTGCTGTACACAACAAATACTTAACCACATTTCGCAATTCAAATAAATTACTCCACTGTTAAATTGATGAATATAAGCATAAGGGTGTCAATCAAAAGAAGCACCGAGCAAAAGAAAGAACACTTTCCTAATAAGTCAAATAGTCAGAATGATAGGAGTGGTGCTTCGCATCCAACAAAATCACACTCGATGGTAGAACAAACATAGCCCTCATGAAACAGAATCTACCTGCTGAGAGGAAGGATATGTGTACTAATATTAGTGGAGCACATTGATTATTTTTAGTGACCATTGGAATAAGCGTTTTAAAAATATAAACCCAATGAAAGAGATACCTAAACAAGAAGATTAATCAAATTCCAAACAACCGTTATTTAGTAAAGTGCATGTGGTATCCTACTTGCGCCAAAATCCCATCGAATGGAGAATCTGCTTTGTGGCCATTCAACCAGATGACCCTGCTGTACACAACAAATACTTTACCGCATTTCGCAATTCAAATAAATTACTCCACTGTTAAATTGATGAATATAAGCATAAGGGTGTCAATCAAAAGAAGCACCAAGCAAAAGAAAGAACAGTTTCCTAATAAGTCAAATAGTCAGAATGATAGGAGTGGTGCTTCGCATCCAACAAAATCACACTCGATGGTAGAACAAACATAGCCCTCATGAAACGGAATCTACCTGCTGAGAGAAAGGATATGTGTACTACAATTAGTGGAGCACATTGATTATTTTTAGTGACCATTGGAATAAGCGTTTTAAAAATATAAACCCAATGAAAGAGATACCTAAACAAGAAGATTTATCAAATTCCAAACAACCGTTATTTAGTAAAGTGCATGTGGTATCCCATCTGCGCCAAAAACCCATCGAATGGAGAATCTGCTTTGTGGCCATTCAACCAGATGACCCTGCTGTACACAACAAATACTTAACCACATTTCGCAATTCAAATAAATTACTCCACTGTTAAATTGATGAATATAAGCATAAGGGTGTCAATCAAAAGAAGCACCGAGCAAAAGAAAGAACAGTTTCCTAATAAGTCAAATAGTCAGAATGATAGGAGTGGTGCTTCGCATCCAACAAAATCACACTCGATGGTAGAACAAACATAGCCCTCATGAAACGGAATCTACCTGCTGAGAGGAAGGATATGTGTACTACAATTAGTGGAGCACATTGATTATTTTTAGTGACCATTGGAATAAGCGTTTTAAAAATATAAACCCAATGAAAGAGATACCTAAACAAGAAGATTTATCAAATTCCGAACAACCGTTATTTACTAAAGTGCATGTGGTATCCCATCTGCGCCAAAAACCCATCGAATAGAGAATCTGCTTTGTGGCCATTCAACCAGATGACCCTGCTGTACACAACAAATACTTAACCACATTTCGCAATTCAAATAAATTACTCCACTGTTAAATTGATGAATATAAGCATAAGGGTGTCAATCAAAAGAAGCACCGAGCAAAAGAAAGAACAGTTTCCTAATAAGTCAAATAGTCAGAATGATAGGAGTGGTGCTTCGCATCCAACAAAATCACACTCGATGGTAGAACAAACATAGCCCTCATGAAACGGAATCTACCTGCTGAGAGGAAGGATATGTGTACTACAATTAGTGGAGCACATTGATTATTTTTAGTGACCATTGGAATAAGCGTTTTAAAAATATAAACCCAATGAAAGAGATACCTAAACAAGAAGATTTATCAAATTCCGAACAACCGTTATTTACTAAAGTGCATGTGGTATCCCATCTGCGCCAAAAACCCATCGAATGGAGAATCTGCTTTGTGGCCATTCAACCAGATGACCCTGCTGTACACAACAAATACTTAACCACATTTCGCAATTCAAATAAATTACTCCACTGTTAAATTGATGAATATAAGCATAAGGGTGGCAATCAAAAGAAGCACCGAGCAAAAGAAAGAACAGTTTCCTAATAAGTCCAATAGTCAGAATGATAGGAGTGGTGCTTCGCATCCAACAAAATCACACTCGATGGTAGAACAAACATAGCCCACATGAAACGGAATCTACCTGCTGAGAGGAAGGATATGTGTATTACAATTAGTGGAGCACATTGATTATTTTTAGTGACCATTGGAATAAGCGTTTTAAAAATATAAACCCAATGAAAGAGATACCTAAACAAGAAGATTTATCAAATTCCGAACAACCGTTATTTACTAAAGTGCATGTGGTATCCCATCTGCGCCAAAAACCCATCGAATAGAGAATCTGCTTTGTGGCCATTCAACCAGATGACCCTGCTGTACACAACAAATACTTAACCACATTTCGCAATTCAAATAAATTACTCCACTGTTAAATTGATGAATATAAGCATAAGGGTGTCAATCAAAAGAAGCACCGAGCAAAAGAAAGAACAGTTTACTAATAAGTCAAATAGTCAGAATGATAGGAGTGGTGCTTCGCATCCAACAAAATCACACCCGATGGTAGAACAAACATAGCCCACATGAAACGGAATGTACCTGCTGAGAGGAAGGATATGTGTACTACAATTAGTGGAGCACATTGATTATTTTTAGTGACCACTGGAATAAGTGTTTTAAAAATATAAACCCAATGAAAGAGATACCTAAACAAGAAGATTTATCAAATTCCGAACAACCGTTATTTACTAAAGTGCATGTGGTATCCCATCTGCGCCAAAAACCCATCGAATGGAGAATCTGCTTTGTGGCCATTCAACCAGATGACCCTGCTGTACACAACAAATACTTAACCACATTTCGCAATTCAAATAAATTACTCCACTGTTAAATTGATGAATATAAGCATAAGGGTGTCAATCAAAAGAAGCACCGAGCAAAAGAAAGAACAGTTTCCTAATAAGTCAAATAGTCAGAATGATAGGAGTGGTGCTTCGCATCCAACAAAATCACACTCGATGGTAGAACAAACATAGCCCTCATGAAACGGAATCTACCTGCTGAGAGGAAGGATATGTGTACTACAATTAGTGGAGCACATTGATTATTTTTAGTGACCGTTGGAATAAGCGTTTTAAAAATATAAACCCAATGAAAGAGATACCTAAACAAGAAGATTTATCAAATTCCAAATAACCGTTATTTAGTAAAGTGCATGTGGTATCCCATCTGCGCCAAAAACCCATCGAATAGAGAATCTGCTTTGTGGCCATTCAACAAGATGACCCTGCTGTACACAACAAATACTTAACCACATTTCGCAATTCAAATAAATTACTCCACTGTTAAATTGATGAATATAAGCATAAGGGTGTCAATCAAAAGAAGCACCGAGCAAAAGAAAGAACACTTTCCTAATAAGTCAAATAGTCAGAATGATAGGAGTGGTGCTTCGCATCCAACAAAATCACACTCGATGGTAGAACAAACATAGCCCACATGAAACGGAATCTACCTGCTGAGAGGAAGGATATGTGTATTACAATTAGTGGAGCACATTGATGATTTTTAGTGACCATTGGAATAAGCGTTTTAAAAATATAAACCCAATGAAAGAGATACCTAAACAAGAAGATTTATCAAATTCCGAACAACCGTTATTTACTAAAGTGCATGTGGTATCCCATCTGCGCCAAAAACCCATCGAATAGAGAATCTGCTTTGTGGCCATTCAACCAGATGACCCTGCTGTACACAACAAATACTTAACCACATTTCGCAATTCAAATAAATTACTCCACTGTTAAATTGATGAATATAAGCATAAGGGTGTCAATCAAAAGAAGCACCGAGCAAAAGAAAGAACAGTTTCCTAATAAGTCAAATAGTCAGAATGATAGGAGTGGTGCTTCACATCCAACAAAATCACACTCGATGGTAGAACAAACATAGGCCTCATGAAACGGAATCTACCTGCTGAGAGAAAGGATATGTGTACTACAATTAGTGGAGCACATTGATTATTTTTAGTGACCATTGGAATAAGCGTTTTAAAAATATAAACCCAATGAAAGAGATACCTAAACAAGAAGATTTATCAAATTCCGAACAACCGTTATTTACTAAAGTGCATGTGGTATCCCATCTGCGCCAAAAACCCATCGAATAGAGAATCTGCTTTATGGCCATTCAACAAGATGACCCTGCTGTACACAACAAATACTTAACCACATTTCGCAATTCAAATAAATTACTCCACTGTTAAATTGATGAATATAAGCATAAGGGTGTCAATCAAAAGAAGCACCGAGCAAAAGAAAGAACAGTTTCCTAATAAGTCAAATAGTCAGAATGATAGGAGTGGTGCTTCGCATCCAACAAAATCACACTCGATGGTAGAACAAACATAGCCCTCATGAAACGGAATCTACCTGCTGAGAGGAAGGATATGTGTACTAATATTAGTGGAGCACATTGATTATTTTTAGTGACCATTGGAATAAGCGTTTTAAAAATATAAACCCAATGAAAGAGATACCTAAACAAGAAGATTTATCAAATTCCAAACAACCGTTATTTAGTAAAGTGCATGTGGTATCCTACTTGCGCCAAAATCCCATCGAATGGAGAATCTGCTTTGTGGCCATTCAACCAGATGACCCTGCTGTACACAACAAATACTTTACCGCATTTCGCAATTCAAATAAATTACTCCACTGTTAAATTGATGAATATAAGCATAAGGGTGTCAATCAAAAGAAGCACCGAGCAAAAGAAAGAACAGTTTCCTAATAAGTCAAATAGTCAGAATGATAGGAGTGGTGCTTCACATCCAACAAAATCACACTCGATGGTAGAACAAACATAGGCCTCATGAAACGGAATCTACCTGCTGAGAGAAAGGATATGTGTACTACAATTAGTGGAGCACATTGATTATTTTTAGTGGCCATTGGAATAAGCGTTTTAAAAATATAAACCCAATGAAAGAGATACCTAAACAAGAAGATTTATCAAATTCCGAACAACCGTTATTTACTAAAGTGCATGTGGTATCCCATCTGCGCCAAAAACCCATCGAATAGAGAATCTGCTTTATGGCCATTCAACAAGATGACCCTGCTGTACACAACAAATACTTAACCACATTTCGCAATTCAAATAAATTACTCCACTGTTAAATTGATGAATATAAGCATAAGGGTGTCAATCAAAAGAAGCACCGAGCAAAAGAAAGAACAGTTTCCTAATAAGTCAAATAGTCAGAATGATAGGAGTGGTGCTTCGCATCCAACAAAATCACACTCGATGGTAGAACAAACATAGCCCACATGAAACGGAATCTACCTGCTGAGAGGAAGGATATGTGTACTACAATTAGTGGAGCACATTGATTATTTTTAGTGACCATTGGAATAAGCGTTTTAAAAATATAAACCCAATGAAAGATATACCTAAACAAGAAGATTTATCAAATTCCAAACAACCGTTATTTAGTAAAGTGCATGTGGTATCCCATCTGCGCCAAAAACCCATCGAATGGAGAATCTGCTTTGTGGCCATTCAACCAGATGACCCTGCTGTACACAACAAATACTTAACCACATTTCGCAATTCAAATAAATTACTCCACTGTTAAATTGATGAATATAAGCATAAGGGTGTCAATCAAAAGAAGCACCGAGCAAAAGAAAGAACACTTTCCTAATAAGTCAAATAGTCAGAATGATAGGAGTGGTGCTTCGCATCCAACAAAATCACACTCGATGGTAGAACAAACATAGCCCTCATGAAACGGAATCTACCTGCTGAGAGGAAGGATATGTGTACTACAATTAGTGGAGCACATTGATTATTTTTAGTGACCATTGGAATAAGCGTTTTAAAAATATAAACCCAATGAAAGAGATACCTAAACAAGAAGATTTATCAAATTCCGAACAACCGTTATTTACTAAAGTGCATGTGGTATCCCATCTGCGCCAAAAACCCATCGAATAGAGAATCTGCTTTGTGGCCATTCAACCAGATGACCCTGCTGTACACAACAAATACTTAACCACATTTCGCAATTCAAATAAATTACTCCACTGTTAAATTGATGAATATAAGCATAAGGGTGTCAATCAAAAGAAGCACCGAGCAAAAGAAGGAACAGTTTCCTAATAAGTCAAATAGTCAGAATGATAGGAGTGGTGCTTCGCATCCAACAAAATCACGATCGATGGTAGAACAAACATAGCCCTCATGAAACGGAATCTACCTGCTGAGAGGAAGGATATGTGTACTACAATTAGTGGAGCACATTGATTATTTTTAGTGACCATTGGAATAAGCGTTTTAAAAATATAAACCCAATGAAAGAGATACCTAAACAAGAAGATTTATCAAATTCCGAACAACCGTTATTTACTAAAGTGCATGTGGTATCCCATCTGCGCCAAAAACCCATCGAATGGAGAATCTGCTTTGTGGCCATTCAACCAGATGACCCTGCTGTACACAACAAATACTTAACCACATTTCGCAATTCAAATAAATTACTCCACTGTTAAATTGATGAATATAAGCATAAGGGTGGCAATCAAAAGAAGCACCGAGCAAAAGAAAGAACAGTTTCCTAATAAGTCAAATAGTCAGAATGATAGGAGTGGTGCTTCGCATCCAACAAAATCACACTCGATGGTAGAACAAACATAGCCCACATGAAACGGAATCTACCTGCTGAGAGGAAGGATATGTGTATTACAATTAGTGGAGCACATTGATTATTTTTAGTGACCATTGGAATAAGCGTTTTAAAAATATAAACCCAATGAAAGAGATACCTAAACAAGAAGATTTATCAAATTCCCAACAACCGTTATTTACTAAAGTGCATGTGGTATCCCATCTGCGCCAAAAACCCATCGAATAGAGAATCTGCTTTGTGGCCATTCAACCAGATGACCCTGCTGTACACAACAAATACTTAACCACATTTCGCAATTCAAATAAATTACTCCACTGTTAAATTGATGAATATAAGCATAAGGGTGTCAATCAAAAGAAGCACCGAGCAAAAGAAAGAACAGTTTACTAATAAGTCAAATAGTCAGAATGATAGGAGTGGTGCTTCGCATCCAACAAAATCACACTCGATGGTAGAACAAACATAGCCCTCATGAAACGGAATCTACCTGCTGAGAGGAAGGATATGTGTACTAATATTAGTGGAGCACATTGATTATTTTTAGTGACCATTGGAATAAGCGTTTTAAAAATATAAACCCAATGAAAGAGATACCTAAACAAGAAGATTTATCAAATTCCAAACAACCGTTATTTAGTAAAGTGCATGTGGTATCCTACTTGCGCCAAAATCCCATCGAATGGAGAATCTGCTTTGTGGCCATTCAACCAGATGACCCTGCTGTACACAACAAATACTTTACCGCATTTCGCAATTCAAATAAATTACTCCACTGTTAAATTGATGAATATAAGCATAAGGGTGTCAATCAAAAGAAGCACCGAGCAAAAGAAAGAACAGTTTCCTAATAAGTCAAATAGTCAGAATGATAGGAGTGGTGCTTCACATCCAACAAAATCACACTCGATGGTAGAACAAACATAGGCCTCATGAAACGGAATCTACCTGCTGAGAGAAAGGATATGTGTACTACAATTAGTGGAGCACATTGATTATTTTTAGTGACCATTGGAATAAGCGTTTTAAAAATATAAACCCAATGAAAGAGATACCTAAACAAGAAGATTTATCAAATTCCGAACAACCGTTATTTACTAAAGTGCATGTGGTATCCCATCTGCGCCAAAAACCCATCGAATAGAGAATCTGCTTTATGGCCATTCAACAAGATGACCCTGCTGTACACAACAAATACTTAACCACATTTCGCAATTCAAATAAATTACTCCACTGTTAAATTGATGAATATAAGCATAAGGGTGTCAATCAAAAGAAGCACCGAGCAAAAGAAAGAACAGTTTCCTAATAAGTCAAATAGTCAGAATGATAGGAGTGGTGCTTCGCATCCAACAAAATCACACTCGATGGTAGAACAAACATAGCCCACATGAAACGGAATCTACCTGCTGAGAGGAAGGATATGTGTACTACAATTAGTGGAGCACATTGATTATTTTTAGTGACCATTGGAATAAGCGTTTTAAAAATATAAACCCAATGAAAGAGATACCTAAACAAGAAGATTTATCAAATTCCAAACAACCGTTATTTAGTAAAGTGCATGTGGTATCCCATCTGCGCCAAAAACCCATCGAATGGAGAATCTGCTTTGTGGCCATTCAACCAGATGACCCTGCTGTACACAACAAATACTTAACCACATTTCGCAATTCAAATAAATTACTCCACTGTTAAATTGATGAATATAAGCATAAGGGTGGCAATCAAAAGAAGCACCGAGCAAAAGAAAGAACAGTTTCCTAATAAGTCAAATAGTCAGAATGATAGGAGTGGTGCTTCGCATCCAACAAAATCACACTCGATGGTAGAACAAACATAGCCCTCATGAAACGGAATCTACCTGCTGAGAGGAAGGATATGTGTACTACAATTAGTGGAGCACATTGATTATTTTTAGTGACCATTGGAATAAGCGTTTTAAAAATATAAACCCAATGAAAGAGATACCTAAACAAGAAGATTTATCAAATTCCGAACAACCGTTATTTACTAAAGTGCATGTGGTATCCCATCTGCGCCAAAAACCCATCGAATAGAGAATCTGCTTTGTGGCCATTCAACCAGATGACCCTGCTGTACACAACAAATACTTAACCACATTTCGCAATTCAAATAAATTACTCCACTGTTAAATTGATGAATATAAGCATAAGGGTGTCAATCACAAGAAGCACCGAGCAAAAGAAAGAACAGTTTCCTAATAAGTCAAATAGTCAGAATGATAGGAGTGGTGCTTCGCATCCAACAAAATCACACTCGATGGTAGAACAAACATAGCCCTCATGAAACGGAATCTACCTGCTGAGAGGAAGGATATGTGTACTACAATTAGTGGAGCACATTGATTATTTTTAGTGACCATTGGAATAAGCGTTTTAAAAATATAAACCCAATGAAAGAGATACCTAAACAAGAAGATTTATCAAATTCCGAACAACCGTTATTTACTAAAGTGCATGTGGTATCCCATCTGCGCCAAAAACCCATCGAATAGAGAATCTGCTTTGTGGCCATTCAACCAGATGACCCTGCTGTACACAACAAATACTTAACCACATTTCGCAATTCAAATAAATTACTCCACTGTTAAATTGATGAATATAAGCATAAGGGTGTCAATCAAAAGAAGCACCGAGCAAAAGAAAGAACAGTTTCCTAATAAGTCAAATAGTCAGAATGATAGGAGTGGTGCTTCGCATCCAACAAAATCACACTCGATGGTAGAACAAACATAGCCCTCATGAAACGGAATCTACCTGCTGAGAGGAAGGATATGTGTACTACAATTAGTGGAGCACATTGATTATTTTTAGTGACCATTGGAATAAGCGTTTTAAAAATATAAACCCAATGAAAGAGATACCTAAACAAGAAGATTTATCAAATTCCGAACAACCGTTATTTACTAAAGTGCATGTGGTATCCCATCTGCGCCAAAAACCCATCGAATGGAGAATCTGCTTTGTGGCCATTCAACCAGATGACCCTGCTGTACACAACAAATACTTAACCACATTTCGCAATTCAAATAAATTACTCCACTGTTAAATTGATGAATATAAGCATAAGGGTGGCAATCAAAAGAAGCACCGAGCAAAAGAAAGAACAGTTTCCTAATAAGTCCAATAGTCAGAATGATAGGAGTGGTGCTTCGCATCCAACAAAATCACACTCGATGGTAGAACAAACATAGCCCACATGAAACGGAATCTACCTGCTGAGAGGAAGGATATGTGTATTACAATTAGTGGAGCACATTGATTATTTTTAGTGACCATTGGAATAAGCGTTTTAAAAATATAAACCCAATGAAAGAGATACCTAAACAAGAAGATTTATCAAATTCCGAACAACCGTTATTTACTAAAGTGCATGTGGTATCCCATCTGCGCCAAAAACCCATCGAATAGAGAATCTGCTTTGTGGCCATTCAACCAGATGACCCTGCTGTACACAACAAATACTTAACCACATTTCGCAATTCAAATAAATTACTCCACTGTTAAATTGATGAATATAAGCATAAGGGTGTCAATCAAAAGAAGCACCGAGCAAAAGAAAGAACAGTTTACTAATAAGTCAAATAGTCAGAATGATAGGAGTGGTGCTTCGCATCCAACAAAATCACACCCGATGGTAGAACAAACATAGCCCACATGAAACGGAATGTACCTGCTGAGAGGAAGGATATGTGTACTACAATTAGTGGAGCACATTGATTATTTTTAGTGACCACTGGAATAAGTGTTCTAAAAATATAAACCCAATGAAAGAGATACCTAAACAAGAAGATTTATCAAATTCCGAACAACCGTTATTTACTAAAGTGCATGTGGTATCCCATCTGCACCAAAAACCCATCGAATGGAGAATCTGCTTTGTGGCCATTCAACCAGATGACCCTGCTGTACACAACAAATACTTAACCACATTTCGCAATTCAAATAAATTACTCCACTGTTAAATTGATGAATATAAGCATAAGGGTGTCAATCAAAAGAAGCACCGAGCAAAAGAAAGAACAGTTTCCTAATAAGTCAAATAGTCAGAATGATAGGAGTGGTGCTTCGCATCCAACAAAATCACACTCGATGGTAGAACAAACATAGCCCTCATGAAACGGAATCTACCTGCTGAGAGGAAGGATATGTGTACTACAATTAGTGGAGCACATTGATTATTTTTAGTGACCGTTGGAATAAGCGTTTTAAAAATATAAACCCAATGAAAGAGATACCTAAACAAGAAGATTTATCAAATTCCAAATAACCGTTATTTAGTAAAGTGCATGTGGTATCCCATCTGCGCCAAAAACCCATCGAATAGAGAATCTGCTTTGTGGCCATTCAACAAGATGACCCTGCTGTACACAACAAATACTTAACCACATTTCGCAATTCAAATAAATTACTCCACTGTTAAATTGATGAATATAAGCATAAGGGTGTCAATCAAAAGAAGCACCGAGCAAAAGAAAGAACACTTTCCTAATAAGTCAAATAGTCAGAATGATAGGAGTGGTGCTTCGCATCCAACAAAATCACACTCGATGGTAGAACAAACATAGCCCTCATGAAACAGAATCTACCTGCTGAGAGGAAGGATATGTGTACTAATATTAGTGGAGCACATTGATTATTTTTAGTGACCATTGGAATAAGCGTTTTAAAAATATAAACCCAATGAAAGAGATACCTAAACAAGAAGATTAATCAAATTCCAAACAACCGTTATTTAGTAAAGTGCATGTGGTATCCTACTTGCGCCAAAATCCCATCGAATGGAGAATCTGCTTTGTGGCCATTCAACCAGATGACCCTGCTGTACACAACAAATACTTTACCGCATTTCGCAATTCAAATAAATTACTCCACTGTTAAATTGATGAATATAAGCATAAGGGTGTCAATCAAAAGAAGCACCAAGCAAAAGAAAGAACAGTTTCCTAATAAGTCAAATAGTCAGAATGATAGGAGTGGTGCTTCGCATCCAACAAAATCACACTCGATGGTAGAACAAACATAGCCCTCATGAAACGGAATCTACCTGCTGAGAGAAAGGATATGTGTACTACAATTAGTGGAGCACATTGATTATTTTTAGTGACCATTGGAATAAGCGTTTTAAAAATATAAACCCAATGAAAGAGATACCTAAACAAGAAGATTTATCAAATTCCGAACAACCGTTATTTAGTAAAGTGCATGTGGTATCCCATCTGCGCCAAAAACCCATCGAATGGAGAATCTGCTTTGTGGCCATTCAACCAGATGACCCTGCTGTACACAACAAATACTTAACCACATTTCGCAATTCAAATAAATTACTCCACTGTTAAATTGATGAATATAAGCATAAGGGTGTCAATCAAAAGAAGCACCGAGCAAAAGAAAGAACAGTTTCCTAATAAGTCAAATAGTCAGAATGATAGGAGTGGTGCTTCGCATCCAACAAAATCACACTCGATGGTAGAACAAACATAGCCCTCATGAAACGGAATCTACCTGCTGAGAGGAAGGATATGTGTACTACAATTAGTGGAGCACATTGATTATTTTTAGTGACCATTGGAATAAGCGTTTTAAAAATATAAACCCAATGAAAGAGATACCTAAACAAGAAGATTTATCAAATTCCGAACAACCGTTATTTACTAAAGTGCATGTGGTATCCCATCTGCGCCAAAAACCCATCGAATAGAGAATCTGCTTTGTGGCCATTCAACCAGATGACCCTGCTGTACACAACAAATACTTAACCACATTTCGCAATTCAAATAAATTACTCCACTGTTAAATTGATGAATATAAGCATAAGGGTGTCAATCAAAAGAAGCACCGAGCAAAAGAAAGAACAGTTTCCTAATAAGTCAAATAGTCAGAATGATAGGAGTGGTGCTTCGCATCCAACAAAATCACACTCGATGGTAGAACAAACATAGCCCTCATGAAACGGAATCTACCTGCTGAGAGGAAGGATATGTGTACTACAATTAGTGGAGCACATTGATTATTTTTAGTGACCATTGGAATAAGCGTTTTAAAAATATAAACCCAATGAAAGAGATACCTAAACAAGAAGATTTATCAAATTCCGAACAACCGTTATTTACTAAAGTGCATGTGGTATCCCATCTGCGCCAAAAACCCATCGAATGGAGAATCTGCTTTGTGGCCATTCAACCAGATGACCCTGCTGTACACAACAAATACTTAACCACATTTCGCAATTCAAATAAATTACTCCACTGTTAAATTGATGAATATAAGCATAAGGGTGGCAATCAAAAGAAGCACCGAGCAAAAGAAAGAACAGTTTCCTAATAAGTCCAATAGTCAGAATGATAGGAGTGGTGCTTCGCATCCAACAAAATCACACTCGATGGTAGAACAAACATAGCCCACATGAAACGGAATCTACCTGCTGAGAGGAAGGATATGTGTATTACAATTAGTGGAGCACATTGATTATTTTTAGTGACCATTGGAATAAGCGTTTTAAAAATATAAACCCAATGAAAGAGATACCTAAACAAGAAGATTTATCAAATTCCGAACAACCGTTATTTACTAAAGTGCATGTGGTATCCCATCTGCGCCAAAAACCCATCGAATAGAGAATCTGCTTTGTGGCCATTCAACCAGATGACCCTGCTGTACACAACAAATACTTAACCACATTTCGCAATTCAAATAAATTACTCCACTGTTAAATTGATGAATATAAGCATAAGGGTGTCAATCAAAAGAAGCACCGAGCAAAAGAAAGAACAGTTTACTAATAAGTCAAATAGTCAGAATGATAGGAGTGGTGCTTCGCATCCAACAAAATCACACCCGATGGTAGAACAAACATAGCCCACATGAAACGGAATGTACCTGCTGAGAGGAAGGATATGTGTACTACAATTAGTGGAGCACATTGATTATTTTTAGTGACCACTGGAATAAGTGTTTTAAAAATATAAACCCAATGAAAGAGATACCTAAACAAGAAGATTTATCAAATTCCGAACAACCGTTATTTACTAAAGTGCATGTGGTATCCCATCTGCGCCAAAAACCCATCGAATGGAGAATCTGCTTTGTGGCCATTCAACCAGATGACCCTGCTGTACACAACAAATACTTAACCACATTTCGCAATTCAAATAAATTACTCCACTGTTAAATTGATGAATATAAGCATAAGGGTGTCAATCAAAAGAAGCACCGAGCAAAAGAAAGAACAGTTTCCTAATAAGTCAAATAGTCAGAATGATAGGAGTGGTGCTTCGCATCCAACAAAATCACACTCGATGGTAGAACAAACATAGCCCTCATGAAACGGAATCTACCTGCTGAGAGGAAGGATATGTGTACTACAATTAGTGGAGCACATTGATTATTTTTAGTGACCGTTGGAATAAGCGTTTTAAAAATATAAACCCAATGAAAGAGATACCTAAACAAGAAGATTTATCAAATTCCAAATAACCGTTATTTAGTAAAGTGCATGTGGTATCCCATCTGCGCCAAAAACCCATCGAATAGAGAATCTGCTTTGTGGCCATTCAACAAGATGACCCTGCTGTACACAACAAATACTTAACCACATTTCGCAATTCAAATAAATTACTCCACTGTTAAATTGATGAATATAAGCATAAGGGTGTCAATCAAAAGAAGCACCGAGCAAAAGAAAGAACACTTTCCTAATAAGTCAAATAGTCAGAATGATAGGAGTGGTGCTTCGCATCCAACAAAATCACACTCGATGGTAGAACAAACATAGCCCACATGAAACGGAATCTACCTGCTGAGAGGAAGGATATGTGTATTACAATTAGTGGAGCACATTGATGATTTTTAGTGACCATTGGAATAAGCGTTTTAAAAATATAAACCCAATGAAAGAGATACCTAAACAAGAAGATTTATCAAATTCCGAACAACCGTTATTTACTAAAGTGCATGTGGTATCCCATCTGCGCCAAAAACCCATCGAATAGAGAATCTGCTTTGTGGCCATTCAACCAGATGACCCTGCTGTACACAACAAATACTTAACCACATTTCGCAATTCAAATAAATTACTCCACTGTTAAATTGATGAATATAAGCATAAGGGTGTCAATCAAAAGAAGCACCGAGCAAAAGAAAGAACAGTTTACTAATAAGTCAAATAGTCAGAATGATAGGAGTGGTGCTTCGCATCCAACAAAATCACACCCGATGGTAGAACAAACATAGCCCACATGAAACGGAATGTACCTGCTGAGAGAAAGGATATGTGTACTACAATTAGTGGAGCACATTGATTATTTTTAGTGACCACTGGAATAAGTGTTTTAAAAATATAAACCCAATGAAAGAGATACCTAAACAAGAAGATTTATCAAATTCCGAACAACCGTTATTTACTAAAGTGCATGTGGTATCCCATCTGCGCCAAAAACCCATCGAATGGAGAATCTGCTTTGTGGCCATTCAACCAGATGACCCTGCTGTACACAACAAATACTTAACCACATTTCGCAATTCAAATAAATTACTCCACTGTTAAATTGATGAATATAAGCATAAGGGTGTCAATCAAAAGAAGCACCGAGCAAAAGAAAGAACAGTTTCCTAATAAGTCAAATAGTCAGAATGATAGGAGTGGTGCTTCGCATCCAACAAAATCACACTCGATGGTAGAACAAACATAGCCCTCATGAAACGGAATCTACCTGCTGAGAGGAAGGATATGTGTACTACAATTAGTGGAGCACATTGATTATTTTTAGTGACCGTTGGAATAAGCGTTTTAAAAATATAAACCCAATGAAAGAGATACCTAAACAAGAAGATTTATCAAATTCCAAATAACCGTTATTTAGTAAAGTGCATGTGGTATCCCATCTGCGCCAAAAACCCATCGAATAGAGAATCTGCTTTGTGGCCATTCAACAAGATGACCCTGCTGTACACAACAAATACTTAACCACATTTCGCAATTCAAATAAATTACTCCACTGTTAAATTGATGAATATAAGCATAAGGGTGTCAATCAAAAGAAGCACCGAGCAAAAGAAAGAACACTTTCCTAATAAGTCAAATAGTCAGAATGATAGGAGTGGTGCTTCGCATCCAACAAAATCACACTCGATGGTAGAACAAACATAGCCCTCATGAAACGGAATCTACCTGCTGAGAGGAAGGATATGTGTACTAATATTAGTGGAGCACATTGATTATTTTTAGTGACCATTGGAATAAGCGTTTTAAAAATATAAACCCAATGAAAGAGATACCTAAACAAGAAGATTAATCAAATTCCAAACAACCGTTATTTAGTAAAGTGCATGTGGTATCCTACTTGCGCCAAAATCCCATCGAATGGAGAATCTGCTTTGTGGCCATTCAACCAGATGACCCTGCTGTACACAACAAATACTTTACCGCATTTCGCAATTCAAATAAATTACTCCACTGTTAAATTGATGAATATAAGCATAAGGGTGTCAATCAAAAGAAGCACCGAGCAAAAGAAAGAACAGTTTCCTAATAAGTCAAATAGTCAGAATGATAGGAGTGGTGCTTCACATCCAACAAAATCACACTCGATGGTAGAACAAACATAGGCCTCATGAAACGGAATCTACCTGCTGAGAGAAAGGATATGTGTACTACAATTAGTGGAGCACATTGATTATTTTTAGTGACCATTGGAATAAGCGTTTTAAAAATATAAACCCAATGAAAGAGATACCTAAACAAGAAGATTTATCAAATTCCGAACAACCGTTATTTACTAAAGTGCATGTGGTATCCCATCTGCGCCAAAAACCCATCGAATAGAGAATCTGCTTTATGGCCATTCAACAAGATGACCCTGCTGTACACAACAAATACTTAACCACATTTCGCAATTCAAATAAATTACTCCACTGTTAAATTGATGAATATAAGCATAAGGGTGTCAATCAAAATAAGCACCGAGCAAAAGAAAGAACACTTTCCTAATAAGTCAAATAGTCAGAATGATAGGAGTGGTGCTTCGCATCCAACAAAATCACACTCGATGGTAGAACAAACATAGCCCTCATGAAACGGAATCTACCTGCTGAGAGGAAGGATATGTGTACTAATATTAGTGGAGCACATTGATTATTTTTAGTGACCATTGGAATAAGCGTTTTAAAAATATAAACCCAATGAAAGAGATACCTAAACAAGAAGATTTATCAAATTCCAAACAACCGTTATTTAGTAAAGTGCATGTGGTATCCTACTTGCGCCAAAATCCCATCGAATGGAGAATCTGCTTTGTGGCCATTCAACCAGATGACCCTGCTGTACACAACAAATACTTTACCGCATTTCGCAATTCAAATAAATTACTCCACTGTTAAATTGATGAATATAAGCATAAGGGTGTCAATCAAAAGAAGCACCGAGCAAAAGAAAGAACAGTTTCCTAATAAGTCAAATAGTCAGAATGATAGGAGTGGTGCTTCACATCCAACAAAATCACACTCGATGGTAGAACAAACATAGGCCTCATGAAACGGAATCTACCTGCTGAGAGAAAGGATATGTGTACTACAATTAGTGGAGCACATTGATTATTTTTAGTGACCATTGGAATAAGCGTTTTAAAAATATAAACCCAATGAAAGAGATACCTAAACAAGAAGATTTATCAAATTCCGAACAACCGTTATTTACTAAAGTGCATGTGGTATCCCATCTGCGCCAAAAACCCATCGAATAGAGAATCTGCTTTATGGCCATTCAACAAGATGACCCTGCTGTACACAACAAATACTTAACCACATTTCGCAATTCAAATAAATTACTCCACTGTTAAATTGATGAATATAAGCATAAGGGTGTCAATCAAAAGAAGCACCGAGCAAAAGAAAGAACACTTTCCTAATAAGTCAAATAGTCAGAATGATAGGAGTGGTGCTTCGCATCCAACAAAATCACACTCGATGGTAGAACAAACATAGCCCTCATGAAACGGAATCTACCTGCTGAGAGGAAGGATATGTGTACTAATATTAGTGGAGCACATTGATTATTTTTAGTGACCATTGGAATAAGCGTTTTAAAAATATAAACCCAATGAAAGAGATACCTAAACAAGAAGATTTATCAAATTCCAAACAACCGTTATTTAGTAAAGTGCATGTGGTATCCTACTTGCGCCAAAATCCCATCGAATGGAGAATCTGCTTTGTGGCCATTCAACCAGATGACCCTGCTGTACACAACAAATACTTTACCGCATTTCGCAATTCAAATAAATTACTCCACTGTTAAATTGATGAATATAAGCATAAGGGTGTCAATCAAAAGAAGCACCGAGCAAAAGAAAGAACAGTTTCCTAATAAGTCAAATAGTCAGAATGATAGGAGTGGTGCTTCACATCCAACAAAATCACACTCGATGGTAGAACAAACATAGGCCTCATGAAACGGAATCTACCTGCTGAGAGAAAGGATATGTGTACTACAATTAGTGGAGCACATTGATTATTTTTAGTGGCCATTGGAATAAGCGTTTTAAAAATATAAACCCAATGAAAGAGATACCTAAACAAGAAGATTTATCAAATTCCGAACAACCGTTATTTACTAAAGTGCATGTGGTATCCCATCTGCGCCAAAAACCCATCGAATAGAGAATCTGCTTTATGGCCATTCAACAAGATGACCCTGCTGTACACAACAAATACTTAACCACATTTCGCAATTCAAATAAATTACTCCACTGTTAAATTGATGAATATAAGCATAAGGGTGTCAATCAAAAGAAGCACCGAGCAAAAGAAAGAACAGTTTCCTAATAAGTCAAATAGTCAGAATGATAGGAGTGGTGCTTCGCATCCAACAAAATCACACTCGATGGTAGAACAAACATAGCCCACATGAAACGGAATCTACCTGCTGAGAGGAAGGATATGTGTACTACAATTAGTGGAGCACATTGATTATTTTTAGTGACCATTGGAATAAGCGTTTTAAAAATATAAACCCAATGAAAGATATACCTAAACAAGAAGATTTATCAAATTCCAAACAACCGTTATTTAGTAAAGTGCATGTGGTATCCCATCTGCGCCAAAAACCCATCGAATGGAGAATCTGCTTTGTGGCCATTCAACCAGATGACCCTGCTGTACACAACAAATACTTAACCACATTTCGCAATTCAAATAAATTACTCCACTGTTAAATTGATGAATATAAGCATAAGGGTGTCAATCAAAAGAAGCACCGAGCAAAAGAAAGAACACTTTCCTAATAAGTCAAATAGTCAGAATGATAGGAGTGGTGCTTCGCATCCAACAAAATCACACTCGATGGTAGAACAAACATAGCCCTCATGAAACGGAATCTACCTGCTGAGAGGAAGGATATGTGTACTACAATTAGTGGAGCACATTGATTATTTTTAGTGACCATTGGAATAAGCGTTTTAAAAATATAAACCCAATGAAAGAGATACCTAAACAAGAAGATTTATCAAATTCCGAACAACCGTTATTTACTAAAGTGCATGTGGTATCCCATCTGCGCCAAAAACCCATCGAATAGAGAATCTGCTTTGTGGCCATTCAACCAGATGACCCTGCTGTACACAACAAATACTTAACCACATTTCGCAATTCAAATAAATTACTCCACTGTTAAATTGATGAATATAAGCATAAGGGTGTCAATCAAAAGAAGCACCGAGCAAAAGAAGGAACAGTTTCCTAATAAGTCAAATAGTCAGAATGATAGGAGTGGTGCTTCGCATCCAACAAAATCACGATCGATGGTAGAACAAACATAGCCCTCATGAAACGGAATCTACCTGCTGAGAGGAAGGATATGTGTACTACAATTAGTGGAGCACATTGATTATTTTTAGTGACCATTGGAATAAGCGTTTTAAAAATATAAACCCAATGAAAGAGATACCTAAACAAGAAGATTTATCAAATTCCGAACAACCGTTATTTACTAAAGTGCATGTGGTATCCCATCTGCGCCAAAAACCCATCGAATGGAGAATCTGCTTTGAGGCCATTCAACCAGATGACCCTGCTGTACACAACAAATACTTAACCACATTTCGCAATTCAAATAAATTACTCCACTGTTAAATTGATGAATATAAGCATAAGGGTGGCAATCAAAAGAAGCACCGAGCAAAAGAAAGAACAGTTTCCTAATAAGTCAAATAGTCAGAATGATAGGAGTGGTGCTTCGCATCCAACAAAATCACACTCGATGGTAGAACAAACATAGCCCACATGAAACGGAATCTACCTGCTGAGAGGAAGGATATGTGTATTACAATTAGTGGAGCACATTGATTATTTTTAGTGACCATTGGAATAAGCGTTTTAAAAATATAAACCCAATGAAAGAGATACCTAAACAAGAAGATTTATCAAATTCCCAACAACCGTTATTTACTAAAGTGCATGTGGTATCCCATCTGCGCCAAAAACCCATCGAATAGAGAATCTGCTTTGTGGCCATTCAACCAGATGACCCTGCTGTACACAACAAATACTTAACCACATTTCGCAATTCAAATAAATTACTCCACTGTTAAATTGATGAATATAAGCATAAGGGTGTCAATCAAAAGAAGCACCGAGCAAAAGAAAGAACAGTTTACTAATAAGTCAAATAGTCAGAATGATAGGAGTGGTGCTTCGCATCCAACAAAATCACACCCGATGGTAGAACAAACACAGCCCACATGAAACGGAATGTACCTGCTGAGAGGAAGGATATGAATACTACAATTAGTGGAGCACATTGATTATTTTTAGTGACCACTGGAATAAGTGTTTTAAAAATATAAACCCAATGAAAGAGATACCTAAACAAGAAGATTTATCAAATTCCAAACAACCGTTATTTACTAAAGTGCATGTGGTATCCCATCTGCGCCAAAAACCCATCGAATGGAGAATCTGCTTTGTGGCCATTCAACCAGATGACCCTGCTGTACACAACAAATACTTAACCACATTTCGCAATTCAAATAAATTACTCCACTGTTAAATTGATGAATATAAGCATAAGGGTGTCAATCAAAAGAAGCACCGAGCAAAAGAAAGAACAGTTTCCTAATAAGTCAAATAGTCAGAATGATAGGAGTGGTGCTTCGCATCCAACAAAATCACACTCGATGGTAGAACAAACATAGGCCTCATGAAACGGAATCTACCTGCTGAGAGGAAGGATATGTGTACTACAATTAGTGGAGCACATTGATTATTTTTAGTGACCGTTGGAATAAGCGTTTTAAAAATATAAACCCAATGAAAGAGATACCTAAACAAGAAGATTTATCAAATTCCAAACAACCGTTATTTAGTAAAGTGCATGTGGTATCCCATCTGCGCCAAAAACCCATCGAATAGAGAATCTGCTTTGTGGCCATTCAACAAGATGACCCTGCTGTACACAACAAATACTTAACCACATTTCGCAATTCAAATAAATTACTCCACTGTTAAATTGATGAATATAAGCATAAGGGTGTCAATCAAAAGAAGCACCGAGCAAAAGAAAGAACACTTTCCTAATAAGTCAAATAGTCAGAATGATAGGAGTGGTGCTTCGCATCCAACAAAATCACACTCGATGGTAGAACAAACATAGCCCTCATGAAACGGAATCTACCTGCTGAGAGGAAGGATATGTGTACTAATATTAGTGGAGCACATTGATTATTTTTAGTGACCATTGGAATAAGCGTTTTAAAAATATAAACCCAATGAAAGAGATACCTAAACAAGAAGATTTATCAAATTCCAAACAACCGTTATTTAGTAAAGTGCATGTGGTATCCTACTTGCGCCAAAATCCCATCGAATGGAGAATCTGCTTTGTGGCCATTCAACCAGATGACCCTGCTGTACACAACAAATACTTTACCGCATTTCGAAATTCAAATAAATTACTCCACTGTTAAATTGATGAATATAAGCATAAGGGTGTCAATCAAAAGAAGCACCGAGCAAAAGAAAGAACAGTTTCCTAATAAGTCAAATAGTCAGAATGATAGGAGTGGTGCTTCACATCCAACAAAATCACACTCGATGGTAGAACAAACATAGGCCTCATGAAACGGAATCTACCTGCTGAGAGAAAGGATATGTGTACTACAATTAGTGGAGCACATTGATTATTTTTAGTGACCATTGGAATAAGCGTTTTAAAAATATAAACCCAATGAAAGAGATACCTAAACAAGAAGATTTATCAAATTCCGAACAACCGTTATTTACTAAAGTGCATGTGGTATCCCATCTGCGCCAAAAACCCATCGAATAGAGAATCTGCTTTATGGCCATTCAACAAGATGACCCTGCTGTACACAACAAATACTTAACCACATTTCGCAATTCAAATAAATTACTCCACTGTTAAATTGATGAATATAAGCATAAGGGTGTCAATCAAAAGAAGCACCGAGCAAAAGAAAGAACACTTTCCTAATAAGTCAAATAGTCAGAATGATAGGAGTGGTGCTTCGCATCCAACAAAATCACACTCGATGGTAGAACAAACATAGCCCTCATGAAACGGAATCTACCTGCTGAGAGGAAGGATATGTGTACTAATATTAGTGGAGCACATTGATTATTTTTAGTGACCATTGGAATAAGCGTTTTAAAAATATAAACCCAATGATAGAGATACCTAAACAAGAAGATTTATCAAATTCCAAACAACCGTTATTTAGTAAAGTGCATGTGGTATCCTACTTGCGCCAAAATCCCATCGAATGGAGAATCTGCTTTGTGGCCATTCAACCAGATGACCCTGCTGTACACAACAAATACTTTACCGCATTTCGCAATTCAAATAAATTACTCCACTGTGAAATTGATGAATATAAGCATAAGGGTGTCAATCATAAGAAGCACCGAGCAAAAGAAAGAACAGTTTCCTAATAAGTCAAATAGTCAGAATGATAGGAGTGGTGCTTCACATCCAACAAAATCACACTCGATGGTAGAACAAACATAGGCCTCATGAAACGGAATCTACCTGCTGAGAGAAAGGATATGTGTACTACAATTAGTGGAGCACATTGATTATTTTTAGTGACCATTGGAATAAGCGTTTTAAAAATATAAACCCAATGAAAGAGATACCTAAACAAGAAGATTTATCAAATTCCGAACAACCGTTATTTACTAAAGTGCATGTGGTATCCCATCTGCGCCAAAAACCCATCGAATAGAGAATCTGCTTTATGGCCATTCAACAAGATGACCCTGCTGTACACAACAAATACTTAACCACATTTCGCAATTCAAATAAATTACTCCACTGTTAAATTGATGAATATAAGCATAAGGGTGTCAATCAAAAGAAGCACCGAGCAAAAGAAAGAACACTTTCCTAATAAGTCAAATAGTCAGAATGATAGGAGTGGTGCTTCGCATCCAACAAAATCACACTCAATGGTAGAACAAACATAGCCCTCATGAAACGGAATCTACCTGCTGAGAGGAAGGATATGTGTACTACAATTAGTGGAGCACATTGATTATTTTTAGTGACCATTGGAATAAGCGTTTTAAAAATATAAACCCAATGAAAGACATACCTAAACAAGAAGATTTATCAAATTCCGAACAACCGTTATTTACTAAAGTGCATGTGGTATCCCATCTGCGCCAAAAACCCATCGAATGGAGAATCTGCTTTGTGGCCATTCAACCAGACGACCCTGCTGTACACAACAAATACTTAACCACATTTCGCAATTCAAATAAATTACTCCACTGTTAAATTGATGAATATAAGCATAAGGGTGTCAATCAAAAGACGAACCGAGCAAAAGAAAGAACAGCTTCCTAATACGTCAAATAGTCAGAATGATAAGAGTGGTGCTTCGCATCCAACAAAATCACACTCGATGGTAGAAAGAACATAGCCCTCATGAAACGGAATCTACCTGCTGAGAGGAAGGATATGTGTACTACAATTAGTGGAGCACATTGATTATTTTTAGTGACCATTGGAATAAGCGTTTTAAAAATATAAACCCAATGAAAGAGATACCTAAACAAGAAGATTTATCAAATTCCGAACAACCGTTATTTACTAAAGTGCATGTGGTATCCCATCTGCGCCAAAAACCCATCGAATGGAGAATCTGCTTTGTGGCCATTCAACCAGATGACCCTGCTGTACACAACAAATACTTAACCACATTTCGCAATTCAAATAAATTACTCCACTGTTAAATTGATGAATATAAGCATAAGGGTGTCAATCAAAAGAAGCACCGAGCAAAAGAAAGAACAGTTTCCTAATAAGTCAAATAGTCAGAATGATAGGAGTGGTGCTTCGCATCCAACAAAATCACACTCGATGGTAGAACAAACATAGCCCACATGAAACGGAATCTACCTGCTGAGAGGAAGGATATGTGTACTACAATTAGTGGAGCACATTGATTATTTTTAGTGACCATTGGAATAAGCGTTTTAAAAGTATAAACCCAATGAAAGAGATACCTAAACAAGAAGATTTATCAAATTCCGAACAACCGTTATTTACTAAAGTGCATGTGGTATCCCATCTGCGCCAAAAACCCATCGAATAGAGAATCTGCTTTGTGGCCATTCAACCAGATGACCCTGCTGTACACAACAAATACTTAACCACATATCGCAATTCAAATAAATTACTCCACTGTTAAATTGATGAATATAAGCATAAGGGTGTCAATCAAAAGAAGCACCGAGCAAAAGAAAGAACAGTTTCCTAATAAGTCAAATAGTCAGAATGATAGGAGTGGTGCTTCGCATCCAACAAAATCACACTCGATGGTAGAACAAACATAGCCCACATGAAACGGAATCTACCTGCTGAGAGGAAATATATGTGTACTATAATTAGTGGAGCACATTGATTATTTTTAGTGACCATTGGAATAAGCGTTTTAAAAATATAAACCCAATGAAAGAGATACCTAAACAAGAAGATTCATCAAATTCCGAACAACCGTTATTTACTAAAGTGCATGTGGTATCCCATCTGCGCCAAAAACCCATCGAATGGAGAATCTGCTTTGTGGCCATTCAACCAGATGACCCTGCTGTACACAACAAATACTTAACCACATTTCGCAATTCAAATAAATTACTCCACTGTTAAATTGATGAATATAAGCATAAGGGTGTCAATCAAAAGAAGCACCAAGCAAAAGAAAGAACAGTTTCCTAATAAGTCAAATAGTCAGAATGATAGGAGTGGTGCTTCGCATCCAACAAAATCACACTCGATGGTAGAACAAACATAGCCCTCATGAAACGGAATCTACCTGCTGAGAGGAAGGATATGTGTACTACAATTAGTGGAGCACATTGATTATTTTTAGTGACCATTGGAATAAGCGTTTTAAAAATATAAACCCAATGAAAGAGGTACCTAAACAAGAAGATTTATCAAATTCCGAACAACCGTTATTTACTAAAGTGCATGTGGTATCCCATCTGCGCCAAAAACCCATCGAATGGAGAATCTGCTTTGTGGCCATTCAACCAGATGACCCTGCTGTACACAACAAATACTTAACCACATTTCGCAATTCAAATAAATTACTCCACTGTTAAATTGATGAATATAAGCATAAGGGTGTCAATCAAAACAAGCACCGAGCAAAAGAAAGAACAGTTTCCTAATAAGTCAAATAGTCAGAATGATAGGAGTGGTGCTTCGCATCCAACAAAATCACACTCAATGGTAGAACAAACATAGCCCTCATGAAACGGAATCTACCTGCTGAGAGGAAGGATATGTGTACTACAATTAGTGGAGCACATTGATTTTTAGTGACCATTGGAATAAGCGTTTTAAAAATATAAACCCAATGAAAGAGATACCTAAACAAGAAGATTTATCAAATTCCGAACAACCATTATTTACTAAAGTGCATGTGGTATCCCATCTGCGCCAAAAACCCATCGAATGGAGAATCTGCTTTGTGGCCATTCAACCAGATGACCCTGCTGTACACAACAAATACTTAACCACATTTCGCAATTCAAATAAATTACTCCACTGTTAAATTGATGAATATAAGCATAAGGGTGTCAATCAAAAGAAGCACCGAGCAAAAGAAAGAACACTTTCCTAATAAGTCAAATAGTCAGAATGATAGGAGTGGTGCTTCGCATCCAACAAAATCACACTCGATGGTAGACCAAACATAGCCCTCATGAAACGGAATCTACCTGCTGAGAGGAAGGATATGTGTACAACAATTAGTGGAGCACATTGATTATTTTTAGTGACCATTGGAATAAGCGTTTTAAAAATATAAACCCAATGAAAGATATACCTAAACAAGAAGATTTATCAAATTCCAAACAACCGTTATTTAGTAAAGTGCATGTGGTATCCCATCTGCGCCAAAAACCCATCGAATGGAGAATCTGCTTTGTGGCCATTCAACCAGATGACCCTGCTGTACACAACAAATACTTAACCACATTTCGCAATTCAAATAAATTACTCCACTGTTAAATTGATGAATATAAGCATAAGGGTGTCAATCAAAAGAAGCACCAAGCAAAAGAAAGAACAGTTTCCTAATAAGTCAAATAGTCAGAATGATAGGAGTGGTGCTTCGCATCCAACAAAATCACACTCGATGGTAGAACAAACATAGCCCTCATGAAACGGAATCTACCTGCTGAGAGGAAGGATATGTGTACTACAATTAGTGGAGCACATTGATTATTTTTAGTGACCATTGGAATAAGCGTTTTAAAAATATAAACCCAATGAAAGAGATACCTAAACAAGAAGATTTATCAAATTCCGAACAACCGTTATTTACTAAAGTGCATGTGGTATCCCATCTGCGCCAAAAACCCATCGAATAGAGAATCTGCTTTGTGGCCATTCAACCAGATGACCCTGCTGTACACA